>NW_023997626.1:0-19398 GCF_015586225.1 Lucilia sericata
TCGTTTGGGAGTATAAAATGACATTTAAAACATAAATTGTTGTTGTTGTGAGCATGTAAAGTTTGATTTGATTGAACTATTTACAGGTTTTTGTTAAAGTTTTGATTTAAAATCTTTTGCGGTTTTTCTTTAATAGTAATGACAGTAGATTTGACAGTTTGAATAGTTTGTTTACAAATGTAGAAGAGAGCATAAATCAAAAAAGAAAATATTGTATAAAAGTTAAAATGCTTGAGAAGACTTAGAAAGGTTTAATATTAATTTAAATTAAAAAGGTTTAAAACAAAATTTTGATAGATGGATAGATGATGATGAGATAGATAGATAGATAGATAGATAGATAGATAGATAGATAGATAGATAGATAGCTAGCTCGATAGCTCGCTCGATCGCTCGCTCGCTCGATCATCGCTCGCTGATCGCTAGATCGCTCTCGCTCGCTCGCTCGCTCGCTCGCTGCTCGCTCGCTCGCTGCTCGCTCGCTCGCTCGCTCGCTCGCTCGCTCGCTCGCTCGCTCGCTCCTCGCTCGCTCGCTCGCTCGCTCGCTCGCTCGCTCGCTGCTCGCTCGCTGCTCGCTCCTCGCTCGCTCGCTCGCTCGCTCGCTCGCTCGCTCGCTGCCTCGCTCGCTCGCTCGCTCGCTCGCTCGCTCTCGCTCGCTCGCTCGCTCGCTCGCTCGCTCGCTCGCTCGCTCGCTCGCTCGCTCGCTCGCTCGCTCGCTCTCTCGCTCGCTCGCTCGCTCGCTCGCTCGCTCGCTCGCTCGCTCGCTCGCTCGCTCGCTGCTCGCCTCGCTCGCTCGCTCGCTCGCTCCTCGCTCGCTCGCTCGCTCGCTCGCTCGCTCGCTCGCTCGCTCGCTCGCTCGCTCGCTCGCTCGCTCGCTCCTCCTCTCGCTCGCTCTCGCTCGCTCGCTCGCTCGCTCGCTCGCTCGCTCGCTCGCTCGCTCGCTCGCTCGCTCGCTCGCTCTCTCGCTCGCTCGCTCGCTCGCTCGCTCTCTCGCTCGCTCGCTCGCTCGCTCGCTCGCTCGCTCGCTCGCTCTCCTCGCTCGCTCGCTCGCTCGCTCGCTCGCTCGCTCGCTCGCTCGCTCGCTCGCTCGCTCCTCGCTCGCTCGCTCGCTCGCTCGCTCGCTCCTCTCGCTCGCTCGCTCGCTCGCTCGCTCGCTCGCTCGCTCGCTCGCTCGCTCGCTCGCTCGCTCGCTCGCTCGCTCGCTCGCTCGCTCGATCGCTCGCTCGCTCGCTCGCTCGCTCGCTCGCTCGCTCGCTCGCTCGCTCGCTCGCTGCTCGCTCGCTCGCTCTCTCGCTCGCTCGCTCGCTCGCTCGCTCGCTCGCTCGCTCGCGCTCGCTCGCTCGCTCGCTCGTCTCGCTCGCTCGCTCGCGCTCGCTCGCTCGCTCGCTCGCTCGCTCGCTCGCTCGCTCGCTCGCTCGCTCGCTCTCTCGCTCGCTCGCTGCTCGCTCGCTCGCTCGCCTCGCTCGCTCGCTCGCTCGCTCGCTCGCTCGCTCGCTCGCTCGCTCGCTCGCTCGCTCGCTCGCTCGCTCGCTCGCTCGCTGCTCGCTCGCTCGCTCGCTCGCTCGCTCGCTCGCTCGCTCGCTCGCTCGCTCGCTCGCTCGCTCGCTCGCTCGCTCTCTCGCTCGCTCGCTGCTCGCTCGCTCGCTCCTCGCTCGCTGCTCGCCTCGCTCGCTCGCTCGCTCGCTCGCTCGCTCGCTCGCTCGCTCGCTCTCGCCCCTCTTTCCTGCCCCTTCCCTTCCCCCCCCCCCTTTTCCCTTGTTGCCCTCCCCCTTTCCCCCGCCTCCCTCCTTCCTTCCCTTTTGCGTTTCTCCCTCTTTCCCCCCCCCTTTCGCTTTCCCTCTCCCCCTCCTCCGCTTCCCTGTCTTGTTCCTTCCTTTCCCCCTTTTCCTCTCTCTCCTCCCCCCCCTCCCCCTTCCCTGCCCTCCCTCCTCTTTTGTAATGAATAATAAAACTAGAAGAAAAAGCGTCAGTTGGTTGGTCAACAATAATGAAAGCAAAAAAAATATTACAATTCAAAAAAAATCCCTTATAAAAGAAAAAGTGCCAAGAGTCAAGACAGGGGCTCATTTATAAGCCTAGCAACATATGTTGCTTTTTAACAATATTTTTCAATCACTCAATACATGGAAAAAAATAACAATAATGTATAGGATTTTTAAGAGGCTCTCCCCGGTATAACAGATGATTCAATAATAACAACAAAAATTGAAATTTTTGTTAGGTTTCAAAAAAAAGGATTCTCCAGACCGGAACTGTAATTTGAGCAATCTCTTCTTGTGTTTAAAAAAGAACAATTATTAGATAGTTATCTAAGTTTTTAATTTCCTTCCGTTTTGACCCAAAAAAAAATCTTAATTTGTTCATTGATCTTTAGGAGTAAAATAAGTTTCAGTTTTTTTTTCTTTAAAGCTTTAATATTTTACCAACTTTTTTGATTAATCTAATAATATACTTTGTTGTTGTAAATTTTCAAAATTCCCTACCTGCTTCCTGATTTCTTTGTTACCTGGTCGCGTGCCGGCTGTCGTCATTTAAGGTTTCTTATAGTAAAAATTTATTGCGCTCTCTCTCTCTCTTTTGATCAGTTTGTTGAGTATGATGTTTTTTTTTGATCATTGCATAAGTGTTTGTGTTTAATGTTATGCTCTCTTGAGCTCTCCCTTTTTGTGGTTATTATCCTGTTTACTGCCATTGACTTTGACAACAACAACAAAAAAAATAAAACTGCTATTTTCAAAACATATGACGCTTACAATTATTACGGATTTTTAAGGTGGTTTTTTGGTTGAACTAAAAAGAAAAAACAGTACAAAAGTATTTTGAAATTATAGATTTTGCAGGATTATTACAATTATTCATACATAAGGTTTAAAGCAGGATTTTAAGAGGATTACAGCACTTCTAAAATAATTTAAAGAATTTTCATTAAATTACACAGGCCGACAAATTTGAAAAAAATGTCGAAACTCTGACGCTTCTAAAGAATTTAGCCGTGCTAAATCCGAATATGAGATATCGTGTCCTGAAATTCAATTTTTTGCTCTTTTTTGAGACATTATAACAGTGCCTAGATAACTTTATTTATAAAATGTTGTTTGCCATTTGACAGTCCATTCTGTCATCTTTAAATTAAAGGCTTAACATCTGTCATATCTTCTTTATACTTCGAAAAATCTTCGCCTGAATCTTGAAAACTCATGGTTTTCGGTATATTAATGGTATTTATACTCTATACTACTATAATGTGGAGAATACTATGCTTTGTATATATTGTTTATAACGAACAAAAATATTGGATCCACACCTATCTAAGGATATCCCAATCGACTCTAAATCACTTTCTGATTCGACTTAATGATGTCTGTCCGTCCGTTAACTTCAACGGATGAGATCTCATAAACTACAGCAGATTTTTGAACAATTCAAAAAGTATTTTCATAGGAAAAGAGAAGATGTGACAGATGTTAAGCCTTCATTTTAAAGTTAATAGAATGGACTTTCAGATGACATACAACACTTTCTAAGTAAAGATGTCTGGGCGCTGTTATAACATCTCAAATAGCGCCAAAAATTGTGTTTTTCAAACTTCAGGACATGATATAACAAATCCCAGATAAACAAATTCTGAGGGCAGATTCGTATTCAGCGCGACTCAATCCTTAAGAAAAGTATACTTCGGTCAAAACTTTGGGTTAAAAATTTTCTCGGCCCGTGTTATCAAAGTAAAATGATAAAATCGCCATTTTATATAATTCAAACTTTGAGGTTAAATTTGAAAAAAATATAAATATAAACTATATTAAAATAAAGTTTAAAAAAAAAAAACAATATTTTGCCTTTTTCTCTATAAAATACAAAATTTTCTTATTAATTGTTAATCATTTAACAGGATTTTTAAAAATTAAAAATTTTTTTCTTTATTTATTTTCCACTTTTGTAAATTACTTAATAGGCTTAAAAAAGGGATCTTTTATTTTTAACCCTCTTTTACAAGTTTTTCTTAAACAATCTTTTTTTTTTAAACATAGAGCATCAAAAATAAGAAATCTTTAAGTCAGTGTTTTTTTTATAAAAGAGCTGTATTTCAGTTTGTTATTGTTTTTTGTATAGTATTTTAGATTCTGCTTTAAATAAGAAGCACCTGCTATTGCACCTTAAAAAAAACTGAATCAAAATCCCCACAGAATTAACAAAAAAAAAAAAAAAAACAACAGTTAACCACAGGAGTAGGAAGAAGGGAAAATATAGAGAGTTACCCTTAGCGTGAGAAAGGGACAAAAAAGAGTTCGATTTTTTAGTCCTTAAAATTACTTTTTGAAGACTTAGTCTCGTTACCAAACTACCTCTCAGTGAGCTTACTGTTACTAAAGTTTATTTTATATATATTGAAGTTTTTGTATATATAGATCATTTAAGGGTTAATTTTTATTTTATAATGGGTTTAACTGTTCTGTTTATTAGTGTAAGTTTGCATTTTTTCTTGTTGCTCATATAGCATTTAAAAAAAGGGATCAATTCTTTACAGATTTAAATACAAACAAATATTTTAATTTTGAAAGGTGGTTTTGAAAATTTTGACACCCTAATCTAACTGGACTATAGAACAAAAAATCTATAGTCTATACTATAGAACAGTCTATAGTCTGGACTATAAAACAGTCTATAGTCTGCACTATAAAACAGTCTGTAGTCTGGACTATAGAACAGTCTATAATCTGGACTATAGAACAGTCTATAGTCTGGACTATAGAACAGTCTATAGTATGGACTATAGAACAGTATATAGTCTGAACTATAGAACAGTCTATAGTCTGGATGATAGATCAGTCTATAGTCTGAACTATAGAACAGTCTATAGTCTAGACTATAGAATAGTCTATAATCTGGACTATATAACAGTCTATAGTCTGAACTATAGAACAATCTATAGTCTAGACTATAGAATAGTCTATAGTCTGGACGATAGAACACACTATAGTCTGGACGATAGAACAGTCTATAGTCTGGACGATAGATCATTCTATAGTCTGGACTATAGATCATTCTATAGTCTGGACTATTCTATGGTCTAGACTATAGATCGGTCTATAGTATAGACTATAGATCATTCTATAGTATAGACTATAGATCAGTCTATAGTCTGGACTATAGATCAGTCTATAGTCAGTATATAGTTTTTATTATAGATCAGTCTATAGTCAGTATATAGTCTTTATTATAGATCAGTCTATAGTCTGGACTATAGATCAGTCTATAGTCTGCACTATAGATTAGTCTGTAGTCTGGACTATAGATTAGTCTATAGTCTGGACTATAGATTAGTCTATAGTCTGGACTATAGATTAGTCTATAGTCTGGACTATAGATTAGTCTATAGTCTGGACTATAGATTAGTCTATAGTCTGGACTATAGATTAGTCTATAGTCTGGACTATAGATTAGTCTATAGTCTGGACTATAGATTAGCCTATAGTCTGGACTATAGATCTGTCTATAGCGTGGACTATAGACCAGCCGATGTTTTATTTATACGTGAGAGTAACTTCTTTATTATTTTTCCGTGATCCTTAGTTGCATGATCAGTTGCAACTATCTTCAAAATTCAGAAAAAAAGCAGGCATTATGAATATAGCTGTTAGAGCCAAAATCTCGTAAGATCTTGTTTGATAAGATGAAATGTCAGAGTTTTGTTTCATAAGTGAAGAAAGCTTATTTGAGATCTTTGTATGATCATCAAGTTTTTTCCTTGGTCGTATTTACTTGATCTCTAGCGACGCTCTCCGGCTGCATGGATTTCAATCATAACAGAGAAAATGTTCTTTATGAAACAGAGAAAATATCCTTGCATGATCATTCGCAACTATATCCATACTGCTGAAGGATACGTGTATTAAGCAAACATCTATTGGAGTCAAACCTCTGAATCGTCAGAGTTTTGTTGTGTATGTAAGTGAGGGAAACTTCTCAAGATCTTTGTATGATCGGCAAGTGTGGGATTTTTAAGAGATGGAAGCTTCCTAAAGACTATTGCTTGATCTTTCTTAAAGATTTTTGTGTGGTCTTATTTACTTGGTCTCTAGCGATTAACTGGTCTCCGGTGGCAGGGCTAGGTCGTTACATGATCTTTAATATCATTTAAGAGTTTTGTTTTATAAGTGAGTTAAACTTCTTCGAGATGTTTGCACGATTCACAAATGAGTGAGTTTCTTCAAGACATTTGCATGATCTTCCGCAACTCTCTCATTAAGCAATTATCTGTTCGAGGTATGAGCAATATAAAATGATCGAGGCCTGTTGTGAACCCAAATTGTTTCTTGATCTTTAAGGAACTAAATATACCTTCTTTGCTGATTGTAGTTCCCTAAAAAATCGAAGTTAAATTGTTTCAAACTGTTTGGTTAAGATTTTAAAATGAATTGACTGTTTTGGTTACAAAAATGATCAGATTTTTTTTGTTGTCCAAGCAATAAAACCAAAAAAGAAAATCTTTTTTATATATCGCTATATTAAAAAAAACTTCCCGCCTTATGATTGTAAGACAATTTTTGAGGCAAAAGCGTGCCAAGTTTAAGGTTTTTTTTCTTCTACCAAACCACACTGCACACTTCAGCATTTCATTACAAATGATCGTGTTTGTTGTTATTGTTAAGGGGAGCTGCATGTATTGCCTGACGAATGAACTGGTCAGAATGCGTGTTTTAAGTTTATTTTTATAAAAAAATAGGGTTTATTACAGCGCTCTGATGTAAAGTTTAAAATTTGTTGGGTAAAGAAGACGAAGAAAAAAAGGATAATAAAACCACTTTCATTTTTTGTTGATTTAACTTCATCAGGAACCTGCAGAGGAATATTTTCGTGGTCTCTGTTCAATTTGTTTCAAAATTGTATTTTTCAATCTTAAACATTTGTTATTGTGGCTTAATTTTCTTGTTCACTTTTCAGTTTCGGTTAACTGAAATTTGCCAAGTACCGTTGCCGGTTGTTGCCCGTAAGTTTTTGTGCTCTAAAAATAAATTTAACAAAATTAAATGTTTTACGTTTTTGAATTTAAATTTTGGGTTTTCTTATCTGTTTTTTTTTTTTTTTTTTGTAACATGTCCTTTTACATTTAACCCTTTGTGATATAAACTCCTGGGACTCATGACAGCTCAAAATGAAAAACTCAACAGTTGCAGTTTCATTGTTTATAGAAATTGGCACAAAATCGTGCCCTTTTAACCACGTGCCACATTTAACTGCAACTGTTATTTTTGCGTTCTTTTTCATTTGTATAAATAAACTGCATCATAAAGCATTGGTAGAAACGCACCTTGCATTTTTCGCTGGTTGCTCCCCCTCTTTTGTTTTCGTATAAAATTCGACAGGTTTTTGCTTTTTTAATGAAATTTGTAGTTTTTTCTTCTTTATGCAACAAGTTGTAAATCAATGATGATCGATTTCAACACGAGACTAATTCACATGATATATTGTTGTATATATTGGCATTATTCCGTTATATTTGTTTTTATTTTTGGAGTTCTAAAAATTAAATGCAAAATGTCATTAACAAATAATAAAAGGTGGCTTACGCCAAAAAGAACATTTAATGAATTATTTATTTCATTTATCATTAAGAAGAAATTCATGTTAGTTGTAATTAATATTAACTAAAAAACAAACTTAATTACAATTACAACTTAACCTGTTTTCATTATAAAAGTTCTCTTAAAATACTCTCTTTCCTCAATTACCATTTTTTATTATTTTCTCTCTATTTCTTTCTTACTTTTCTAATTCTATTCTAAATCCTGTAATTAAAAACCCATTTCCCTTCTTTAATTTTTCTCTCTGTTACTCTCTTTATTTATTATTTCTCTAATTGTTGAAAAGCTTGTCTTAACATTTGATTACACAAAGCTGCAAACGGATTAATTTCCACCAATTGTTGTTTGGCAAATTTACTGCCCATTTTGGCGGCTTCTTCAAAATCTTGGCGGGCTTCATCCAATTTGTTTTGTTTGCGGTAAAGTACGCCACGCTGGCACAAGGCATGACATTTGGATTTGGCTTGATTTAAACAATTCTCCAAAGCTTGATTGAGGTCGTCAAAAGCGGCTAAATAAAAAAACGAAATACAGAATTAAAATTAATTCTTAAAAAAATAAAATACTAGACTAGACTATAGGCTAGATTATAGACTAGAATATATACTAGACTATAGACTAGACTATAGACTAGACTATAGACTAGACTATAGACTAGACTATAGACTAGACTATAGACTAGACTATAGACTAGACTATAGACTAGACTATAGACTAGACTATAGACTAGACTATAGACTAGACTATAGACTAGACTATAGACTAGACTATAGACTAGACTATAGACTAGACTATAGACTAGACTATAGACTAGACTATAGACTAGACTATAGACTAGACTATAGACTAGACTATAGACTAGACTATAGACTAGACTATAGACTAGACTATAGACTAGACTATAGACTAGACTATAGACTAGACTATAGACTAGACTATAGACTAGACTATAGACTAGACTATAGACTAGACTATAGACTAGACTATAGACTAGACTATAGGCTAGACTATAGACTAGACTATAGACTAGACTATAGACTAGACTATAGACTAGACTATAGACTAGACTATAGACTAGACTATAGACTAGACTATAGACTAGACTATAGACTAGACTATAGACTAGACTATAGACTAGACTATAGACTAGACTATAGACTAGACTATAGACTAGACTATAGACTAGACTATAGACTAGACTATAGACTAGACTATAGACTAGACTATAGACTAGACTATAGACTAGACTATAGACTAGACTATAGACTAGACTATAGACTAGACTATAGACTAGACTATAGACTAGACTATAGACTAGACTATAGACTAGACTATAGACTAGACTATAGACTAGACTATAGACTAGACTATAGACTAGACTATAGACTAGACTATAGACTAGACTATAGACTAGACTAGACTATAGACTAGACTATAGACTAGACTATAGACTAGACTATAGACCTAGACTATAGACTAGACTATAGACTAGACTATAGACTAGACTATAGACTAGACTATAGACTAGACTATAGACTAGACTATAGACTAGACTATAGACTAGACTATAGACTAGACTATAGACTAGACTATAGACTAGACTATAGACAGACTATAGACTAGACTATAGACTAGACTATAGACTAGACTATAGACTAGACTATAGACTAGACTATAGACTAGACTATAGACTAGGACTATAGACTAGACTATAGACTAGACTAAGACTAGACTAAACTAGACTATAGACTAGACTATAGACTAGACTATAGACTAACTATAGACTAGACTATAGACTAGACTATAGACTAGACTATAGACTAGACTATAGACTAGACTATAGACTAGACTATAGACTAGACTATAGACTAGACTATAGACTAGACTATAGACTAGACTATAGACTAGACTATAGACTAGACTATAGACTAGACTATAGACTAGACTATAGACTAGACTATAGACTAGACTATAGACTAGACTATAGACTAGACTATAGACTAGACTATAGACTGAACTATAGACTAGACTATAGACTAGACTATAGACTAGACTATAGACTAGACTATAGACTAGAACTATAGACTAGACTATAGACTAGACTATAGACTAGACTATAGACTAGACTATAGACTAGACTATAGACTAGACTATAGACTAGACTATAGACTAGACTATAGACTAGACTATAGACTAGACTATAGACTAGACTATAGACTAGACTATAGACTTAGACTATAGACTAGACTATAGACTAGACTATAGACTAGACTATAGACTAGACTATAGACTAGACTATAGACTAGACTATAGACTAGACTATAGACTAGACTATAGACTAGACTATAGACTAGACTATAGACTAGACTAGACTAGACTATAGACTAGACTATAGACTAGACTATAGACTAGACTATAGACTAGACTATAGACTAGAATATAGACTAGACTATAGACTAGACTATAGACTAGACTATAGACTAGACTATAGGGTAGACTATAGGGTAGAATATAGACTAGACTATGGGGTAGACTATAGGGTAGAATATAGACTATACTGTAAACTAGTTTATAGTCTAGAAAATTTCGAAGAAAAAGTTGAAGCTTCTAATAAATGTTTGTGTAGCAATGCTGCCAACTGCTTTTCTTTTCAGCTTATTCACCATATATGGTTTATGTCTCGGCTGATGGTTATTATTGACACCAACCTGTACAAGGGAATTTAAACAAAAATTTCCCCTTTATATGTAGAGCAGAACAAGTGTGCTGCTTTGAACTTCTTTACAAGTTCTGAAAGTTCTACTTTTATTTAATTCACTTTCTACTCACCCTCATCTTCCCAGCTAATCTTAAAGCCTGTGCCCGATTATTATAAATTGAAGCCCTTTTGGGTGTCAATTCTAAAGATTCCTTAAACTTTTCCAAAGCTTCTTCCAATTTCTCTTCTTCAGCCAATTTTACAGCTTCTATTTCCAATTGTTTGGATTTCTTTAATATTTCCACTTCACAACCGAGTGCCTCATCTTGATCCACTAAAGGTTCGGTAGAATCTGGATTAATGAGTTGTGCTTCCAAAGAAGAAGTTAATTCCAGAGGATTGAAGATCGATTCTAAAACTTGCTGATCATGAGCTGATAGACAAGATTTTGTTAAGGGCATTTTTTTGATTCACAGATATACTTTTAATGTTGTTAACGTTGGGAGCTTTAAAAGCAAACTGATTTTGTTTTTTTATGATAAAACTATTTTGATTTTATTAAACAGGTGTTGTTTTTGTTAATGCGTTTTGTTTTTGTTTATTTTGATATAAAAACAGAGTTTGAGAGATGCAAATGAACATGAAAAACTGGTCTATTTTTGTTTAAATGTGAATAAAATTAAACCTCTACTTTAAACAGAGTGTGTGTGTGTGTGTTTGTTTCTTAACAAACAGCATGTGAGTATTTTGTTAGAAAAAATAGACAGACGGTGTTTAAAAGATTTTGAAAAGGGGGGGTCGAGTAATGAAATATTAATAATTTATAAAATTTTATTGTAAAATCTTTCAATTTTTGTTTAAATATTTTACAAAATTTTAATTTTATTTACAGATTTTCTTTACGTTGCTTTAAAAACCAGAAGAATCAAAAACACGAACGTAAATATCTGCCGTCGTTTTATGGAAAAGGAAAACTACCTTTGAAGTTTTGAAGCAAAAATTTTCAATTATTTCAATAGAAAATATCTCACGAACAAGTCTATTTTTGTAATTTGTATTATTCCTTTAAGACCCTGTAAAGTTTTTTTATCTTAATTTGAACAATAAAACGTTGTATTCAACAAGAAAAGAAAAATTATGTGATGAAAAACCTTTCACATTTGTTTAATTTCCCTTACTTAATTTTACTCCTAAACTTATGCTCTTCTTTAAAACACTAAATAAATGATTATTTTAATATTTTTTATATGAAAATTCGGTATGCATACTTTAGGGAGCAAATTTATTACAGAGTTGCACAGAAATCAAAAATATTTTTCGATTTTTAAGAAAACGTGCTCCGATCTCAAATCTGATGGCATATTCAGATTCAGCATCGAAAAACCCTAGTATGTGGGCCTCTCGGCTCAATTGGGCCGGTAGTTTCCGAGAAAAAAGCAAAAAAGTTAAAACGGCCAGTTTGATAAAATTCCTATTGTTTAGTACAGACATAAACCATGCTAAAGTTGTTTATGACACCTTCACACACACGTCATATTCATATAGGCGTGTGTATGGATGTGTGTTTTATTTAAGTGCACAACAGCGCCACCTGTTGACCGCAAGTTGTACAAAGTGTGTGTGTATGTAATTTAGCTAAAATTGTCAGATTTTCTTTTTTTGCTTTTTTCTCGGAAACTACCGGCCTAAAACGGCCGGGAGTACCACATACTAGGGTTTTTCGATGCTGAATCCGAATATGCTATCAGATTTGAGATCCGAGCACGTTTTCATAGAAATCGAAAATCAATTTTTGATTTCTGTGCAACTCTGTCAATATAAGCTCCTGAAGTTGGCAACAGAAAAGAAAGCACATTAAAAAGGCGCCCCCTATACATTGCTAGTAAACTAACTTGTTTTCTCATTTTTAATATTAATATTTTCAGAGCATATTTTAGGGAGCAAATTTATTACAGAGTTGCACAGAAATCAAAAATTGATTTTCGATTTCTATGAAAACGTGCTCGGATCTCAAATCTGATAGCATATTCGGATTCAGCATCGAAAAAACCCTAGTATGTGACACTCCCGGCCGTTTTAGGCCGGTAGTTTCCGAGAAAAAAGCAAAAAAAGAAATCTGCCAATTTTAGCTAAATTACATACACACAAACTTAGTACAACTTGCGAACAGCAGGTGGCGCTGTTGTTTGTTCAAGTAAAACACACATCTATACACACGCCTACATGAATATTACGTGTGTGCGAATGTGTGTTATCATAAACAACTTTCGCACGGTTTATGTCTGTACTAAACAATGGGAGTTTTATTAAACTGGCCGTTTTACCTTTTTTGCTTTTTTCTCGGAAACTATTGGCCCAATTGGGCCGAGAGGTCTACATACTAGGGTTTTTCGATGCTGAATCCGAATATGCTATCAGATTTGAGATCAGAGCACGTTTTCTTGAAAATCGAAAATCAATTTTTGATTTCTGTGCAACTCTGTAAAAATTAGCGCCTGAAGTAGGCAATATAGCAATGGAATGCATTAAAACTAACTGTGGGCGGCGCCATCTATTCGTCGCTAGCAAACTAACACGTAAAGGTTTATAAATTGCCCAAAAATGCGTGATTAGTTAGTTTTCTTTTAAGAAACTACTTGACTTAAAAAGCCTTTGAATAGTTTTGAAGGTTTTTAAGAGTTTTTAAGTGGGATTTTTAAATCATTTTTAAAATAAAGCTGTTTGATTATGTTTAAATAGTCATGTAAAGGTTTTTCTTAATAAGCAAAATAAGTTTCTTAATTTTTTGTTACTTATTGTTATAAAAGCTATTTTAAACTATTTATTACATTCTTATAAAAGCTTTTTTAAGCTTTCTATTAAAAACTCTTTTAATTATGTATATTTTTTTCTTAAAAAAATATCTTTTTTTAAAAAACTTTTTAGAGCTTTTTCTTTAAAAAGATTTTTAAATCTTTTTCTTTAGATTTTTAAAGCTTTCTCTTTAAAAGGTCTTTTCCTTTGAAAAGAGTTTTAAAGCTTTTTCTCTAAAAAGTCTTTAAAAGCTTTTCTTTATAAGGAGTTAAAAGCTGTTTTCCTAAAAAGACTCTTAAAAAGATTTTTCATAAAAAAGCTTATACAGCGCTTTTCTTAGAAAGGCTTTTACTGCTATTTTAAAAAAGCTTTTACAGCGTTTTTCTTTTAAAGCTTTTATTAATATGTTTAAACAAACTTTTTTTAGGAAAAAAAACTCTTTCTTAGCACAAAACGTATTAAAGTTGTTTGCTTAAAATGGCTTTAAGAACGATTTTTATAGGAAAGCTTTAAATGCTTTGTAAAGCTTTTTTATAGAAAAGTTTGTAAAACTTTTTCATAGAAAAGCTTTATAATGCTTTTACATAAAAAGCTTTTTAGAGCTTTTGCATAGAAAAGCTTTTTAAGGCTTTTTTTTTATAGAAAAGCCTTTAAAGCTGATTTATAGATAAACTTTTTAAAGCTTTTTCATAGAAAAGCTCTTTAAAGTTCTTTCATAGAAAAGCTTTTTATAAAAAAACTTGTTAAAGCTTTTTTATTAAAAAAAAACTTTTAAAGCTTAAAGCTTTTTAAAGCTTTTTCATAGAAAAGTTCTTTAAAGCTTTTTCATAAAAAAGTTCTTTAAATCTTTTTCATAGAAAAGATCTTTAAAGCTTTTTCATAGAAAAGCTTTTTAAAGTTTTTTTTTTGTAAAAAAAGTGTTTAAAGCTCTTTTTTAAGGTTTTCCTTATTAAAGGAAACTGCTGATTTGAACTTTTTCATTACTTACCCCTTTTCTTAAGCTTTAATTAAGCTTTTATTTAATACTTATTTTGCATTTCACTGATTTACATTTTCCTGTTTTTTTTATTTTTTAAAAACAATTTATTAATGTTCTGTTTTTTTCTTCTTTTTTCATTTTGTTGTTGTCTTTTTGTTTTATAATATCATTCTTTTTCATGTTGTTTTATAATTATTATTTATATAATTAATAATATAATTTTTTGGTTTTATTTGTTTTTATATTTAATGTATATGTAAATATTAAGGACAATATTATTTTTTTTAGCCGTTAATTTAAATTAAACATTTTTTTTGTTTTTTTTTGTAATATTTTTTTTTTTAAATTAAATAATTATTTAATAATATATATATTTTTAATAATAAATCAGCATTGTTTTTATATTATATATATATTTATATTTTTTATATATATATTTGCTATGCTAATGCATTATGTTTGTTTTTTGGTTTTTTTTAAATTATGAATTTATTAATAATATATTTTGAATAATATTTTGTTTTTTTAATATAAATTTTAAATATTTTTTTTAGATTTTTTAATATATTTTTCTTTGCTTTATTAAATGTTTAACCTTAAACGTTTTTTTTTATTTTAAATTAATTTACACAGCTTTTTAATAATATTTTTTATATATAATTTTTTTTTATATTTTTGTTTTAAAAAAATCTTTATTTTTTTAAATAAATGTATAGCTCGCTGATTTTTTGTTTTTTTATTTTTTTTGTCACCTAAATGAATAAATCCTAAATTTCCAATGGTGTTTTATTTATTATATTTATATACTAAAAGCTTGCTTAAAAGTTTTTTACTTAAAATATTTTTCTTGTTTTTAAAAAGTCTCGCTTTTCTAAGTTAATTTTTTTTAGATTTTTAAATTTTAAAATGTGTGTGTGTGTTTGAGAAAAATATATTTAAAATAAAGTTTTTTCTAACTTTTCGTAACCTTTAGCTTTTTCTTTAAAATTTTCTCGTACTTAAAAGTTTTCCAAAAGCTTTCACCTCATTTTTCTACAAAATTGTAACAAAAAATCTTAAATTGTTAAAACACAGTGGAAGATAAAGTTTAACATAAATTGAAGAATAACTAATATTTTGTGTTTATTTTGAAACACTGTGCCTTACAATATTTTTAATCAAAAATTAATGTTTTTCTTAATATTTCTACTTTAACCCCACTGTGCCTTATCTTCGTTCAAAAAAATAAAAGTGTACTTTATAGTTTTAAAAGAGTTTCTACTGTACATTAGTTTAAAGTCTTAAATACTAAAGAATTATTTATTATTTAATGTAGTTGTTATGTCATTCATTTTCTCTTTTTTTTTGCTCTAAAATCTTAATGTGGCACGTAAATTTGGTTTAAATGTTAAAAGTATTGTGTTCAAGTTTTTCTTTTAAATATTTAAAAATAGATTTATTTTATTTTTTTGGTATTTTGCTCTAAACTACGTGCTATTAAGAGAACAAACAGAAAAATGTGTAGTTCAAATGCGGCAGATTGCGGAAGAAGTGCAAGAAAACTGATAAAATCAACAAAAAGATAACATAACGAAAAGTTAGAGCTTTTTCATAAAAAAACTTTCAAAAGCTACTTTTTTCTTGAAAAAATTTTATTACAAGTTTTTAAATAATTTTGTATAAAAAAGCTTTTTAAACTTTTTTTTTTCATAAAAATCTCTTTTTCTTAAAAAGCTATTTAAAGTATTTCTTAAAAAGATGTTTAAAGCTCTTTCATGAAAAAGTTCTTTAAAAAACCTTGTTAAAGCTTTTCTAATAAATTTCCTATAATTTTTCTTAAAAAGTTTTAAAGCTTATTGCAGACTTCTTTAAAAAATCTATTAAAATTAATTAAAAAATTTATTCTTATAAAATATATTTGAAAGCTTTTTATAAAAGCTTTTTATATCAGAATCTTATAAAAGCTTCTGATATATGTTAACACTAAATGATTTTAGATTTTTATAAAAAATCTTCTTAAAGTGTATATAGAAAAAGTTTCATTCTGAAGCTTCTAAATGCATTTAATTGATTTCTATACAAAAAGCTTCTAAGAGCTTTTTATACCTAAAGCTTTTAAAGACTTTTTTTCAACTCTTTCAAAAGCTTTTCTATAAAAAAGTTTTCAAAGGCTTTTCTATGGCAGAAAATAAAACTTTTAAAAGCTATTTAAGAAGCATATTTTGAAAGCTTTTCCTTAAAAAATCCTTTTGGAGTTTTCCTTAGAAGAACATCTAAAAGATTTTTGAAAAGTTTAAATTTTTTAAGTAAATTTTTATTAATACAAAGTTTCTAAAAGCTTAAGCTTCTTATACATAACGCTTTTAAAGACTTTTGTATACGAAATGAATTTCGAATCTTCTTTTTACTAATCTGTTTGTAAAAGCTTTTATGTATAAAAAGTTTTCAAAAGCTTTTTCTTCAACTGATAAAAAGCTTAAAATGCCTTTTAAAAAGTAACGTTTAAAAGCTTTATCGTATTAAAAGCTTTTTATTAAAAAGTTTCTAAAAGCTTTTATTAAAAAAGTTTCTAAAAGCTTTTTATTAAAAAGTTTCAAAAAGCTTTTCAATAAAAAGTTTCTGAAAGGTTTTTCTTAAAAAGTTTTTTATTTGAAAGTTCTAACAGCGTTTCTTACAAAGTTTTTCTTAAAATGCTTCTAAAATATTTCACATAAAAGCTTTTTAATAAAATATATCAAAGTGAACTTTTTCAAAACAGGTTCTTAAAGGTCTTCAAAATAAAAAGAAATATCAAATATAAAAAAGCTTTCATACATAATAAATAATTTAATATTTTTTCTATTTGTTTTGTCTGAAAAAGCTCCCCTAGTCTTATTTGTTGTGTAATACAAAAATGTATATTTTTGGTTGTTTTTATTGTTTTAATTTTTTTGTAAAGATTTGTTTTTTTTTACTTCTTGGCAAAATATTGTAATTTTCAAGCTCTTTGTTAAAATGTTTTTTTTTTGTAAGTATTTAAGACCTGTTTGTTTGTTTTTGTTTGTTATTAATTTCATGGAGTAATACAAACGATTGTCAATTAATGTCACAACCTATTACAGGAGACTTTCTGGTAGTTGTTTGTTTTTGGAAAAAATAATATAAAAAAAAGCTTTTTTTAAGAATTAAGATTAAAAGCTTTTAAAAGATATAACCAAATAAAACTAGAGGGTGTTGTAAAGTAGGAAATAAATATGAACTTATAAGAAGCTATGTATATTAAGCGAGACTGAAATATGTTAAAGCTTTTTGTTAAACAAAAATTTTTTGCAAGCGTTTGGTTTTCTTTTTTTTAATATAATTTACTTGATTTACACAATATCTACAACAGTTTGTTTTTTGTTAAATATTTATTTATATAGAGATTTTTTGCTTTTTCTTCAAAGTTAACTATTTTTTTCAATTGTTTTTTTAGTAAAATTTTACTTAAGTTTAGTTTTTTTTAATTTTAAAGAGGGGAATTTTGTTTTTTTTTTTTGTCTATACAAAATGTTGCTGCTTTTTTGGTTTTAGTTAGTTTAATTTTAAGCCTTTTTTTAGTTTGTATTTTCATTTAAATGCTTGTTAGTTATTATAAATATATTGCGTTATTTTGTTTGTTTATATTTAAAGACTATTATTTTTTATTTAGGGGGAGGTTTTAATTTAAACAACAGCTTATTTTTTTGTATTTTAAGTTTTTATAAATTTTTTGTATTTTAAAATGAATTTAAATTTTTCCTTTTTTACATTTACTGATTGTTTGATGTTATTTTTTATGTTTTTGGGGTGATTTTATGAAAATTTTTTAAATTTTATATATTTTGTGTTTTTTATATTAATATTTTACAAGTTTTGTTAAATATTTGAAAAAGGGGTTTATTTTTTTAATAAATATAAGTTTTGTATAAGCAGTTGGTTATGAAAAGCATTTTTTTAATTATTTTTATCTTTTTGTAAATATACCCGCTTTTAGAAACAAATTTATAGATTTTTTAAGGAAATTTTTAAAAAGTTTTCTTAAAAAAGCTTCATAAGACTTTTTCTTAATAAGACATATTAAAGCTTTTTTGTAAAATGGAAATTTTTTAAAAGCTTTTCTTCTAAAAAGTTTTCTTTAAGATATTTTTTAAAGAAGCTTTTTAAGGCTTTTTCGTAAAAAGCTTTGTAAAGCTTTTTTGGAGGAGCTTTTTCCTGAAAAGCCTTCTTAAAGATTTTTTAAGAATGTTTCTTAAGGCTTTTTCATAACAAGTTTTCTTAAAACTTTTTTAATAAAAACATTTTAAAGCCTTTTCTTAAAGCTTGTTTTTTAAAAAGCTTCTTAAAACTTTTACTTTATTTTTAAAAATACTTCTTAAAGCTTTATCGTAAACAGGCTTCGTAAAGCTTTTCTAGGAGATTTGTTTAAAAGCTTTTCCCAAAAAAGTCTTCTTAAAGATTTTTCTTAAGAAAGTTTCTTAAGACTTTTCATAACAAGGTTTCTTAAAGCTTTATAATAAAAACGTTTCTTAAAGCTTTTTCTTAAAAAAACTTCTTAAAGCTTTTAAAGCTTTTTCTTAAAAAGCTTCTTAAAGTTTTTTCTTAAAAAGGCTTCGTAAAGCTTTTGCTACTAATTTCTTTGAAGATTATTTTTAAAAATACTTTTTAAAGCTTTTTCGTAAACAGGCTTCGTAAAGCGTTTCTAGGAGATGTGTTTAAAAGCTTAAGAAAGTTTCATAAGGCCTTTTCATAACACGGTTTCTTAAAGCTTTAAAATAAAAAAGTTTCTTAAATCGTTTTCTTAAAAAAGCTTCTTAAAGCTTTTTTTTTAAAGGCCTCGTAAAGCTTTTTTTTAAATAATGCCTCGTAAAGCTTTTTCTTAAAAAGGCCTCGTAAAGCTTTTTGTTAAAAAAGCTTCTTAAAGCTTTTGTTAAAAAAGCTTCTTAAAGCCTTTTCTTAAAGAAGCTTTTTAAAGCTTTTCTTAAAAAAGTTTCTCAAAGCTCATTTTAAAAAAGCTTCGTAAAGCTTTTTCCTAAAAGATATTTTTAAAGGTGAAAGTAAAAAATCAACTTGAAATTTTTTCAATGGATTCTTGAAATTTAAAAAAGTGCTTAAAGTTTTTTCTTAAAAAAAACTTTTTAAGCTTTGTCTAAAATAAATCGTTAAAGCTTTTCTTAAAAAAGCCTCTACAAGTAGTTTATTAAAGACTTTTTAATAGCTGCTTTCTTAAAACATTTTTTTTTCTTAAAAATGCTTTTTTGAGACAAGATTTTTAAAGCCTTTTCATAACAAACTTTTTAAAACTAGTTCTTAAAATTTAGAAAGAACTTTCTTACAAAACTCTAAAAGCTCAACGCTTTTGCTATTAT
>NW_023997627.1:0-19458 GCF_015586225.1 Lucilia sericata
AAAATTGTTTGAAATGTTGCTGCGGGTGTTTGTTTAATATATTTGTTCAACGTTTGTTCATTTGTGGCAGAGAATACGAACGACTGAATGTTTGTTATTTGAGCCTGTTAACCCGGTTAAAGATTATCCTTAAGAGTCTTTGACTTCATGGAGATTCTAATGGTTTTTCCCTTTTGCATGCTTCATCATCGTCGCCATCATGAGTTTGATAATCTACGTGTAAACTGTAAAGAAGGTACTTGTGAAAAATTATATAGAAATTTAAGAAACAACCACAGAAATTGTTTCAGCTTTTTGAACTTTCAATTACATCTTCATCTTGATGTGGGGGAAGCAGAAATAAGCAGCTGATATATATAATGTTGTTCATATTTGACTTAATCCCTTAGACATTACTAATCAGAAATTTGTTAGTTTGAATCAAAGTTAAAGTATTTATTTTACATACAATTTGAAAATCCTTTTTGCAATTTTTGTCTTTGGATTTGGAGTTAAAAAATTTCGTGTTACGACACATGTTTGGTTTGGAATTTCAAAACATGGATTTCATTAGTTTACGGAGAGAAGTGCGCCTTTGAGCTTAGTAACTTGATAAGCTATAGTCTATAGTCTAGTTTATAATGTAGTATATAGTATAGTCTATAGTCTAGTCTATAGTTTAGTCTATAGTCTAGTCTATATTCTAGTCTATAGTTTAGTCTATAGTCCTGTTTATAGTCTAGTCTAATCTAAAGTCTAAGCTATAGTCTAGTCTATAGTTTAGCCTATATTCTTGTCTATAGTTTAGTCTATAGTCTAGTCTATAGTCTAGTCTATAGTCTAGTCTAGTCTAGTCTTTAGTCTAGTCTATAGTCTAGTCTTTAGTCTAGTCTATAGTCTAGTCTATAGTCTAGTCTTTAGTCTAGTCTATAGTCTAGTCTATAGTCTAGTCTATAGTCTAGTCTATAGTCTAGTCTATAGTCTAGTCTATAGTCTAGTCTATAGTCTAGTCTATAGTCTAGTCTATAGTCTAGTCTATAGTCTAGTCTATAGTCTAGTCTATAGTCTAGTCTATAGTCTAGTCTATAGTCTAGTCTATAGTCTAGTCTATAGTCTAGTCTATAGTCTAGTCTATAGTCTAGTCTATTGTCTAGTCTATAGTCTAGTCTATAGTCTAGTCTATAGTCTAGTCTATAGTCTAGTCTATAGTCTAGTCTATAGTCTAGTCTATAGTCTAGTCTATAGTCTAGTCTATAGTCTAGTCTATAGTCTAGTCTATAGTCTAGTCTATAGTCTAGTCTATAGTCTAGTCTATAGTCTAGTCTATAGTCTAGTCTATAGTCTAGTCTATAGTCTAGTCTATAATCTAGTCTATAGTCTAGTCTATAGTCTAGTCTATAGTCTAGTCTATAGTCTAGTCTATAGTCTAGTCTATAGTCTAGTCTATAGTCTAGTCTATAGTCTAGTCTATAGTCTAGTCTATAGTCTAGTCTATAGTCTAGTCTATAGTCTAGTCTATAGTCTAGTCTATAGTCTAGTCTATAGTCTAGTCTATAGTCTAGTCTATAGTCTAGTCTATAGTCTAGTCTATAGTCTAGTCTATAGTCTAGTCTATAGTCTAGTCTATAGTCTAGTCTATAGTCTAGTCTATAGTCTAGTCTATAGTCTAGTCTATAGTCTAGTCTATAGTCTAGTCTATAGTCTAGTCTATAGTCTAGTCTATAGTCTAGTCTATAGTCTAGTCTATAGTCTAGTCTATAGTCTAGTCTATAGTCTAGTCTATAGTCTAGTCTATAGTCTAGTCTATAGTCTAGTCTATAGTCTAGTCTATAGTCTAGTCTATAGTCTAGTCTATAGTCTAGTCTATAGTCTAGTCTATAGTCTAGTCTATAGTCTAGTCTATAGTCTAGTCTATAGTCTAGTCTATAGTCTAGTCTATAGTCTAGTCTATAGTCTAGTCTATAGTCTAGTCTATAGTCTAGTCTATAGTCTAGTCTATAGTCTAGTCTATAGTCTAGTCTATAGACTATAGTCTATAGTCTAGTCTATAGTCTAGTCTATATTCTAGTCTATAGTTTAGTCTATAGTCCTGTTTATAGTCTAGTCTAATCTAAAGTCTAAGCTATAGTCTAGTCTATAGTTTAGCCTATATTCTTGTTTATAGTTTAGTCTATAGTCTAGTCTATAGTCTAGTCTATAATCTAGTCTATAGTCTAGTCTATAGTCTAGTCTTTAGTCTAGTCTATAGTCTATTCTATAGTCTAGTTTATAGTCTAGTCTATAGTCTAGTCTATAGTCTAGTTTATAGTGTAGTCTATAGTGTAGTCTATAGTCTAGTCTATAGTCTGGTCTATAGTCTAGTCTATAGTCTAGTCTATAGTCTAGTCTATAGTCTAGAGTATAATCTAGATAGTCTATAGTCTAGTATAGTCTATAGTCTATTCTATAATCTAGTAAATATTCTAGTCTATAGTCTAATCTATATGTTAATCTATTGCCTATGGAAGTTATGGCAGATATGAACTCTAAAATTGTTATCATAAAAAAGTTATAATTTTTCATAGAATTGTTGTTATTACTATTATAATTCCTCTTCACTTATGTTGTAAGTACTTATAAAAATACCTTTGTCTCACACGACTTTCAAACTAAATCTCCTGCTGTTATTTAATTATAAAATTAAATATATTAAAAAAAAAAAAAACACAAAAAATTATTTACCATGGATGACTACAAATCATTGATGTAGAAAAGTAAAAAATACCAATAAAAAAATAAAAAAAGGAAAACAAATATATTCAGATGCATTCAAGTGGGAATTAAAAAGTAAATAAATCTTTATTTCCCTACATCGACATGAAATTACGAGTATATTTGTCGGAATATGTGTAATTTTACAAGTCGGTTAGTGGAAATATATAATAAATAAAAGTTTCCAATGAAACCACAAATATTGAATGAAATACACGCACATAGATACATATCTATACAATTAAATACTTCACACACATACAACTATTCATAGATATACACACATTGTATTTACTATATATATTGACACCGACCACCAATTGTGGCCAGAAATTGTACAATTGTACTAGAGGCATGTGTGTGTGTGTGTCTGAACAATTTCTGAATTGTTTGTATTATTTATTGTGACAATTAACACGCGAGTCTTAAATACATTTATGAACTTTAAGTAAATTCAATGTATTTAAATATTTATCTTTTTAAACTCAAACAAACAAAAACAATTGACTTTGTAAATGAATGCTCGTCCATACGTCTGTCCGTTCTTCTGTTTATTTAAGACACATTTCATGATGGTGTAGTTAAAAATCAATAAATTCGGTTTCTTTGAGTTTGTTACTCCAACCTCCCTTGCAATATATTTGATTTTCTGTATTATTTGCTTTTTTATAGATGAAATGTTTCGAGTTAAATTGATACCTTATTTTATATGTATTTTGCTGGGGCAGGAGTGTTATGACTGTTGTTGTTTTTTAATGACTTCTTTTTTTTAAACAAAGATATTTGATATTTCTATAATAATTTGCTTAGCAGAGATGAAGTCAAGACGACTAAAAATATTAGAGCAACAAGAAGAGAAAAACGGAGAACACAAAACAAAAAACAAGAAAAAAAGGTGAAAAGCAAAGGGAGAAACAGAGAGGGAGGGAAAGAGAGGGAAAAAAGGGAGGGAAGGGGGACCGAAAAGGAGGGAAGGGGAAGGGGAAGGAGGGCAGCAAGGCAGCGGGGCGAACGAACGAACGAACGAACGAACAACGAACGAACGAACGAAAACGAACGAACGAACGAACGAACGAACGAACGAACGAACGAACGAACGAACGAACGAACGAACGAACGAAGAACGAACGAACGAACGAACGAACGAACGAACGAACGAACGAACGAACGAACGAAACGAACGAACGAACGAACGAACGAACGAACGAACGAACGAACGAACGAACGAACGAACGAAACGAACGAACGAACGAACGAACGAACGAACGAAGAACGAACGAACGAACGAACGAACGAACGAAACGAACGAACGAACGAACGAACGAACGAACGAACGAACGAACGAACGAACGAACGAAACGAACGAACGAACGAACGAAACGAACGAACGAACGAACGAACGAACGAAACGAACGAACGAACGAACGAACGAACGAACGAACGAACGAACGAACGAAACGAAGAATCGAACGAACGAACGAACGAACGAACGAACGAAGAACGAACGAACGAACGAACGAAACGAACGAACTGAACGAACGAACGAACGAAAACGAACGAACGAACGAACGAACGAACGAACGAACGAACGAACGAACGAACGAACGAACGAACGAATCGAACGAACGAACGAACGAAGAACGAACGAACGAACGAACGAACGAACGAACGAACTAACGAACGAACGAACGAAACGAACGAACGAACGAACGAACGAACGAACGAACGAACGAACGAACGAACGAACGAACGAACGAACGAACGAACGAACGAACGAACGAACGAACGAACGAACGAACGAACGAACGAAACGAACGAACGAACGAACGAACGAACGAACGAACAACGAAACGAAACGATACGAACGAACGAACGAACTAACGAACGAAACGAACGAACGAACGAACGAACGAACGAACGAACGAACGAACGAACGAACGAACTACGAACGAACGAACTAACGAACGAACGAACGGAAACGAACGAACGAACTAACGAACGAACGAACTAACGAACGAACGAACGAACTAACGAACGAACGAACTAACGAACTGAACTAACGAACGCAACTAACGAACGAACTGAACGAACGAACTAACGAACTACGAACGAAACGTAAGAACTAACTAACTAACTAACTAACTAACTAACTAACTAACTAATAACTAACTAACTAATAAACCATACATACGCTTTTAGAATAAATATCTCATCTTTATGTTGTTCGTGGTTTTTTTTCCTGTCAAAGCCTGCATCTCCGTTATTTGTGGACAGATTTTGCTGATTTTTCTTGAAAGCATGACAGACAAAATTATTGATGATTTAGATCCCGAAGATATTTGAGGTTTTCAGAAAATTTATTTCAACACACACACAGACATGGCTAAATTGACTGCGTTATCTATAAGGATCCAGAATATATATATGTACTTTATAGGGTCGGACATTTATATTGTGGAAATTACAAAGGGAATGACAAACTGAAAGAAATAAAAAAACTGATTTTTTGAAAAAGAGGTTATATAGGAATAATATCTAAAATATGGTCCTATGAAAATCGCGTTATATATGGTATACTTTAAGGTGTGGGACAAACTTATAAAACCCTCCCCACTATAGTGATGTAGGGTATAATAAGATTTAAGATTTATTATACTTAACAATTTATTGATTTTATAAAATCCCTCTGGCAAAAATATCAAAAATATTTTATCCTTTTGGTAAAATTCAACTTTAAATGATAAAGTTTTTTTTTACCAATTTCCAACTCCAAAAAAGCAGTAGTTCTTTTAAATTCAATTTTAAATACATATTTTTTAAACTTCAAACTAATGTTTAACTAATTAGTAAAACCTTATAATTTTGAAACTGCTGAAAACACAAATCAAAATTTTGCTACTTGAATTTAAAGACAGAGGTGGGTGTTATTTAAGAAGATTATAAGTTTAAAATAAATATTATTTTTTTTTTTTAAGAATAATTTATTTTCAAATATACAATGACATGCAATATATTTAAGTATATAGTAGAAAGTAAAACAGAAGCTGTTTATTAAATAAAAAAAAAACTAAACTTGCGTGACTTAAACTGCCAGGACTACTTTTTAAGCAAATCTGTAAATAAATTATAGGCGAATTTAAAAAAAGAGAAAAATTAACAAACTATTTTGGCATTGAAAATACTGGTAATACTTTAATCGACATTAATAAAAATATAAAAAAATAAGAAAATGAAAAAAGAAAAAGAAAACCTCTACAAGATTTCGTGTTTAAGGTGATGATGTTAATGCTGCCGGTGCTGGTGGTGATGATGACGATGGCGATGTGAATCTGAATCTAAATGTCGACCGAGTGTCGTGGTTTGTTTTTAAGTGTTTGTGTGTATGTTATTGATAATGATGATGGTATCATTGGAAGGCAATAAATTTGATTTTAATCAATAACAGATCTTGGCATATCATTGATACTTGTGTGTGGTTTCTATGGCAAACAACATGCATGTTTAATATTTGCCAACATGGAATGCTACTACTATGCTATGCTATGCTATGGGATGAGTTGGAATGGATACATACTGCTCTAAACAACTTCTTCTACAACTATGTTTTGGGTTTTCTGTTTTATTTTATTTTTCTAAAGTTCATTCTTTGAAAAACCAATTAAGTGGTTATTTTGGTTTAAAACTTTATTTTTTGTATTTTACTTAAGTTTCAAATAACCTAGACCGACAATATGAATGAATGAATATATAAATGTATGGATATCAACATAAATAGAACCTTAAATAGTAACTCACAATGACCAAATATCTACAATTATATTTTGTTCAAAATACGGTAGCATTCCTTAAAATTCCTTCAGCTATTGATTTTAGTTTTTTTTTTCACATTAAACATACAAACCAGCTATTATGGTTTCTTAGAGATTTGAAATCCCAAACCAAACAACGGAAGCGTTTAAATTTTTTCACTTTTATTTTAACTAATAAAAATATTTGTCATATTTTTGTCCACCATTAACAACAAAGTCATCGTTGTCATCATGCATTTTGGGAAAATCATAAAAGTTCTTTTTCTCAGGATTATAACTACAAAAAAATATTTATTTAGATTTTGTCTCATCATCATCTACATTCATTCATTCCTTTCAATGAATACCGCTTCTAAATGTTCCATATAAATTAAATGAAAAAAACTAAAAATATCTTTCATTTATTTTGTTTATAATCAGCCACAAAAGATGTTCATTCTGATGTATTTGGTCCATTTAATTGACGGCTATTTAAGGCATCATATATTTGACAATAATTTAAAAAATACTACTTACGTCGTCAAATTCATATATTAACGATTTTTTTTTAAACTTTTGACAATATGAATGACATTGGCACATGCTGAACTGAACTAAACTACAAAATGTGTTAGATGTTGCAATTTGCAATAGGGATTTGTTAAGGTAACGAGGGTGGTATGTTAAGGTTTTGGGATTTTTGTTTACTTTGTCATTTGACTAGCTTCCTAGACGTTAAGGACTACTTACTACTAAACTATAGACTACATACTAAACTATAGATTTTACTATAGAGTAGACTATAGACTAGACTATAGACTAGACTATAGACTAGACTATAGACTAGACTATAGACTAGACTATAGACTAGACTATATACTAGACTATAGACTAGACTACAGACTAGACTATAGACTATACTATAGAGTAGACTATAGACTAGACTATAGACTATACTATAGACTAGACTATAGACTAGACTATAGACTAGACTATAGACTAGACTATAGACTAGACTATAGACTAGACTATAGACTAGACTATAGACTAGACTATAGACTAGACTATAGACTAGACTATAGACTAGACTATAGACTAGACTATAGACTAGACTAGACTATAGACTAGACTATAGACTAGACTATAGACTAGACTATAGACTAGACTATAGACTAGACTATAGACTAGACTATAGACTAGACTATAGACTAGACTATAGACTAGGACTATAGACTAGACTATAGACTAGACTATAGACTAGACTACTAGACTAAGACTATAGACAGAACTAGACTACTAGACTAGACTATAGACTAGACTATAGACTAGACTATAGACTAGGACTATAGACTAGACTATAGACTAGACTATAGACTAGACTATAGACTAGACTAGACTATAGACTAGACTAGGACTAGACTATAGACTAGACTATATAAGCTCGTTTGCATTAAATTATAAAACAAATGAGCATTTACTTGGAAAACAAAACAATAAGCATCTCAATTGTATTAATGTTAATAGGAATAACATAACAAAACAAACCACTATTAATTCCTTGAATGCTTTGTTAAATACTTTTAAAACTATAAAAAAGGATCTAAAAGAACTGCAAATACTTTAAAATGGTTTAAGCAATTTACATTTAAATATACACATACATGACTACAAATGTACTGTGTACAAAATTTATCATACATGAGATGATTTTTAATAACCATAGTAATAATTTTCAAAGAAGATACATATGTACATACATCCAAGCCTAAAGATATACACACATAAATACAGATAGACAGACACGCATACATAAAATACATTGATTTTAATCCTTATAAAATCCTGTTCTTCACAAACATTATGCATCCCTAATTTATGATATGAAAAAAAAGAACTACAAAAACAAAATCAAAGCAGAAATACAACAAATCTTTGATTTGTCAGTCAACAACAACATTGTTTTGTATTAAAAAAACAAACTAAAAAGAAAAAAAGTACAAAAAACTTACGATAAAATATAATTGGCATAATCCCATGAAATCTTTTTTTTTCAGTTCAGTTTTCTCTCTTGTTTTCGTTTACGTTTCAATATTTTTTTTTTTTCTGGTGATTTTTGTTCTTAAACCCTGTGATATTTTTGACATCATACAGAAAACAAGAATAACACCAACAAGTAAATGTTCAAAACTCTCAAACAAAAGTGGCAACTTTGATGTTGGTAATGGGGTGGGTGGGGTCACGTTGGGTTGTTGGCCAAAGTAAAAGTTGTTCATAACAGTTAAAAGAGTGTGGTTGTAGGTTCACATTGTGCCCACATTTCAAACAGTTGTAACAAAATCTCTGAACCAGGATTCACAATTACCAACAACTGTGGCAACAACAAAAATATGGTCAAAATATGAAGAAATCTTTTGATGGTCATTTTGTTTTGTATGACGTCTATGGATCGATGGATAATGTTTGTTGTTTATTGTTGTATTTGGCGAAAATTGTATAATTTTGCAATATATGGTTGAATGTTTTTGTAATGGTTGACAATACACACTTACTGACAAATAAAGTTTTAGCAGAAACTTAAATCTTTAACCCGTTCGCTACTACTGCGATTATTCATTGAGACTACTACGAGTGTAAAGTGTTCTCTGTAATGGACTAGTACTGATTCCAAAACTAATCCAAATATATTAAAAAAACATACATTATCTTGTCCTATGTGGGGATCACGTAATCCACACATCTATTATGTCATACTACTCTTAACCTAAAAAATGGGATTACATAACCCACTACACGTTCCTATGCATTATCGTCCATGCCTACATACTTAAGACTAATCAGTCCAATAATTTTTTATATGAAATATCATCGTCGTATGGCTCCTTCAGTTTGGATCTTTGGCTGAATTGTGGAAGTGAAAGATTCCGTGAATACATCCATATTATTAGAATCAGTTTAATGCCAGTACATATTTGGAAAAGTATTATAAGCTATAATGGGTTCTTAATAGGTTAAATACTGTATACATGGTTAAAATACTCTTGGTCAGATTGTTTTTGGTGATGACTATTGGTAAATGTTGTATGCAACAATAACAACATATAGCCAACCAACAATGACAATAAGCAAATACAACAACACGCACATACATACATACATATTTACAAAGCCATGGAATAAATTACAACAAAGAGAAAATTTAAAAGTTATGGAAATATCATCAAACAATTCAACATTCAGGCGCTGGTATAAAAGTCGAAAGAAAGCCTTTCCAAAGGCCCTTATTTAACAGATAAAAGAACGTAAATATCTAAATATGATTTGTATCTAGGTATGTGTGTCTAGGTATTCGAAAGTCAGTATTTTTACGATTTTCGAAGACATTTGTGACTTTTTTTGAACAAATAATATTATGACTTCAGTGCCTCCAAGTTTAGGTCTTCACGAAGACCTCTATTTACAAATATTCAAATATACATATGTATGTACATATGTACGAAATTGTACATCAATGTGACTGGTATAAATTAAATGTTTCATCGTTCATCCACACTTGTTCACAGAAAAAAGTTTGTTCGGGTTATTGTACATTTAGTATTATTTGCCATGGTTGCAAAATACAACCACATTATATAAATACATATAACAAACGCACAAGTATTTGTATCTTGGTATATGCAGATGTATATCTATACCCGTCAGTACTTGGTAATACATACAGTAAGGATTGCAAATTCAATACTGTCCTTCAATACTGTCCTTAGACTAGTACATAAACCAAAGTAGCCCAAGACTAGTCAACATATAAGTCAATTACAAGACCATAAACTAGTCAACAGACTAATCCGTAGACTAATCAATAGATTTGATCATAAAGTAGTGAACAGACTAGTTCATAGAGTAGTCAACAGACTAGTCAATAGACTGGTCCATAGACTAGTTAACAGTCTAGTTTATATGCTAGTCAACAGACTACTCCATTAACTAATCAACAGACCAGTTAAGAGGCTATTCTATAGACGAGTTAACAGACTAGTCCATAGACTAGTCAATAGGCTGCTAGGCAATAGATTAGTCAACAAACTATTTCATTGAGTAGTTTGTAGAAAAGAAATCAGACTATACCATAGACTAGTCAACAGAGTAGTCCTTATACCAATCAATAGACTAGTCTATATTCTAATCAACAGACTAGTCAGCAGACTAATCCATAGACTAGACCATTAATTAATCAACAGGCTAAATGATCAACAGACTAGTCAGCAGTATATTCTATAGACTAGACCTTTGATTAGTCAATAAACTAGACCATAGACTAGTCAGCAGAGTAGTCCATAAACAGACATTCGGCAGACTAATCCATAGACTAGACCATTGATTATTCAACAGGCTAGGCCATATACTAGTCAACAGATTAATACATAGACTATTCAACAGACTAATTCATGGTTTAGTCTAGTTCATATACTAGTCCATAAACCAGTCAGCATCGTAGTCCATGGACTAGTCAATAGGCAGGATCATTGACTAATCAATAGACCAGTCAATAGAGTAGTCCATAGACTAGTCAGTAAACTAATCCATAGACTAGACCATTGACAAACGGACTTATACATAAACTAGTCAACAGACTAGTCAGCAGTATAATCTATAGGCTAGACCATAGATTAGTCAACAAACTAGACCATAGACTAGTCAACAGAATAATCCATAGGCTAGTCAGCTGATTAGTCCATATACTAGACTAGTCCATAGACTAGTCAACGGCGTTGTCCATAAACTAATCAACAGACTTGCAAAGAGGCTAATCTATAGACTAGTCAACGGACTAGTTAAACACGAGTCCATAGACCAGTCAATAGGCTAGTCAACAGTATAGTTCATATACTAGTCAACCGTGTAGTCCATTTGCTAGGCAATATACTAGTCAACAGATTAATCCATAGACTTGTTCATAGAATATTCATCAGACTAGACCATAGATTAATAACCAGAATAATCCATAGAAAAAATCCATAGACTGATCAATAGTCTAGTCCATTATTGATCGCAGTAAGTTCGAAAATGTCCTATCTTAGTAATTAAAATTCCAAACTTTAAAATTGCAGGGTAAATGAGAACAATTCAAAGCTAAATAGTTGCTGCAATGGTTTTTTCATACATAAATTTTGTAACTCACTGTACACACATGTTATTGCTTTGATGCTGTTGATATTTTTTCAACACTGACTATACATGTGTATGTACTTTTGTCAATCCTTTGAAAGCTTTGAAATACTTAAACTCTATACACTGAAATAAAACATACAAAATAATGACATACAGACATCAATCTAAAAGTACATATAGAAAACTGTCAAAGTTTCATATGAAAAACCCACATACATACGCACATACATGAATAAATACATTTGATTTGTCCATACGAGCATGAATGTTTGTATATACAATACTATCTGACAGTCGATCCGTTCGTCAGCATGTGCATTTGTGTTTTAAACTACTCGTATTTATACGGAAGCATTAATATGTACAGGATGATGATTGCACTGATGACTGGGTAAGTTGGTTGGTTGGTTGGCTCTCGATGACTGGCTGGCTGGTTAGTTTAGTTGAAAGGTTGCTTGGTTGGTTGGAAAGGTTGGATGTTTGGCTAGCAGTTTAGCTACCAACTGTTTTCTTCAACAACTGTCTGCTTTGCCAGCCAGCCTGCCTGTCACGTTGAATCGACATGTTTTTCTATTTGAACCTTCAAAACTTGAAGCGAAAAAAAACGTATTTAACTTCCGCTTCTATGGTTATCTGTGTAGCAATCATAACGCTTTGTAGCACAAAAAAGCCAAACACCCAAAAGGTATGAGCATAAAAATGTTACAAATGATGCTCAAAAGCAAAAACAAATCCTCATAAAAACACGACAGATAAATTGTACATAAAATATAAAGGGGTTGAATTTCATTTGTACATAGTAGATGCCGCCTTTTGTGAGTTTTTCAAAATGTGTTTATTTCTTTGTAAACTATTTGACCCTTTTTGTTGTTGTTGTTTAATAATGAATGAGATGATAAACAATATTAATAACTATAATTATTTAGACAAACAGTTACATGCATCAATAGATACATTTATGGACTAACAGGCCTACATATAGACAATTTATACTATGATTCTGTGTTGTATTCACAGTCAAATCAATTGAAGTCGAAATAAATCAGTTAAACCTCCCACACACACACACACAGATTTGCACAGTAAACATCAAGGATCATGATGCCGCTTTATTTGTAAAAGTATTTATATTTGTAAATAATATTTTCAATATGCCAACCTGGCTGGAAAAATTTTGTAAAAGTTGAAAATAAAGATAAAGTGCTAGAGCTTAAATTTTGTATTGTAGAATAGTAGAATATTACAGAGTAACATGAAATTTGAAATACAGATTTCATATATTTTTCGTCAACAGCTTTTGAGATAAATTCTTTAATTTTTATAAAGCTGTTTAATGAAAAGACAACCGAAAAGCTTTTAAAAAGCTTTTCAGTACCATCCGAGATAGACAATATGTTTTACAATAATCTTAAAAAATAAAAAGTTTCTATAAAGTTACACAAAAAGCATTCTATTATTATTGAGCTTTTAATATTATTTTTTAAACTTTTAACATAACGAAAAGTTTTTTTTACACAAAAGAAATATTTTCCAGATAAATTGTATATAAAGAAGCTTTTTATTACCATTAGAAAGCTTTTATCCCAGAAAACCAAAAGAAAAGATCTTTAAACTTTCAGCATAATGTAAAACTTTTTTCTACACAGAATAAGTTTTTTTGCACATAATAAGTTTTTAAAACAAAAAGCTTTTTTTATAAAACAGCTTTTACCCATATAAAGTTTTTGTAAAGAGCTCTCTTTTATATAAACTTGTATATTTATGAAATCTTTTCCAAAAAAGGTTTTCTTTTATGAAGGAGCTTTTCTATAATGTCCATTTGAAAGATTTTCCAAAACAGCTTTTTTTGTTAAAAATATTTTATTAGAAAACTATATTTAAAAGAAATTTACTTTACCATTAATCTGTTTTTTAAAAAACTAAAATAATTCATTACAATTGTAAAAGCTCTTTATACAACAAAAATTCATCATAAGATTTCAAATGCTAAGAAACTTAAAACAAGTAGGCCTTATTTTCATTCCCTCTGTTCCTATAGCTCATCTTATTATCCTTTATTTAAATATTATTGGACTCAACCTGTTTAATACCCCAAGCAGCGAGGCTAAATTTGCAACTTCTCACCAACAGTTACCAAGGAGTCAAGTTTAAAATTTCACTCCTTCTGCAAATGGGACAAAAAAGCTTACAGATATACAACTTAGTAGTCTGTTCGCTTAACAATATGAGCCTGTTCCGTGTTAAAAATTTTTTCTTTATTTTTCATTCATTTATTTAAATTTGTTTAAATTGTTTATTGTATATTTTTTGCCATTCGTTTATTTATCTTCGTATTTATACAATTCTTTATTATATTTCATAGATGGCTGGCTGGCTGGTTGGCATGTCAAAGTGTGAGCAAACAATACTTTTTGTCGGATTATCCTTTTTTGCCAGATGAGTTCTTTGGTTCATACATTCATTCATTCGTTCGTTCGCTCGTTCATTCTTTCATTCATTTTTGTACATGTTGTCTACATATTCTGGCTGTCTGTGGTATTGCAACAATCATTTGGGCCTGAATATTCATCCCTCTATAGACATACATATGTACATAACTATGTATGCATATCAGTTACATTTAAATATGAATATTTATTTTAGTTGTTTATTATCCATATCTATGGATACATTGTTCATACTCATAGATACATGTAATACAGCTACCAATGGATTTATTGTTACTTTTGGTTGTCATATACAGCAAATACTTTTGGGTTTGGTTGTATTTTACCATAAAGTATGCCTGATTGATTTAAGCTATTACAGGCAAATCCCGGTATAACGAATGATATAATGTCAGGCCCTTTCGTTAAATCGAAATATTCGTTATATCGGAATTATTTTTTCTAGTAAATTTCTTTATTAATGGAGACAAAACCATTCAAATTAATGTATGAAATTATTACTTGAAATTTTATTTCAAACAACTAATAACAACGCACACGTTTTTCCATTTGAACATCTGAACGGATTGAAAAATTTGTGAAGGATTTTAGTTTTCTAACAACTTTAATTTCCTGCTATTTCCTTAACCTTATTTTATTATCTAGAAGATATAATTAAACTCTTTTGAGGAAAAACTGAACTTGAGAATCGATAACTGAGTCTCATGCTGATAATTTCAAAACCCTGGAATATTGCGCCATATTGGGGTATCGAAATAATTTATTTTGCTGTAAAATTTTATTATTTCAATGTATCCCTTTTAAACACTATTCAAGCTAAATTTACCATTAAATTCACATCTAACAGAGTTATGCTTTATAGATTATAATGTAAGGAATTTTGATCGATAGATATGTAGTATAACTAAAATTAGGAATATGGGCGACTTCCTTCATTTTTACATTATATTCTAATTGCTCAATCAAGTTTTTGATATTAACAATATAAATATAAAATCAAAAGCTGGATTTTTTTAGGTATTTTTCTTTTTATTCGTTATATCGAGTATAAAATTTCTTAAACGTTCGCTATATAAGGTAGTTAACGTTAAAAATTTGGCTGTTCGTTATATCGGATTTCGTTAAAGTGAGATTCGTTATACCGGGATTTGCCTGTATTTATAAATATATTTAAATGTTTTTCTTCATGTTTGATAAATTGACATCCAATATTTTAAAAGCTATAGTTTAAATCTTTTTATAGTTTTTTTTTTCTGTAAAAATAGTGTATTTGCCAAATATGAAGAAATCCTTGTTTAATGTAATATTAAATCAATTATATAGATAACGTCCTCTCCCACGCTATATATTCATATGTATTAAGCACACAAGTTTCCTATCTATCTATCTATCTATCTATCTATCTATCTATCTATCTATCTATCTATCTATCTATCTATCTATCTATTATTTATCTATCTATCTATCTATCTATCTATCTATCTATCTATCTATCTATCTATCTATCTATCTATCTATCTATCTATCTATCTATCTATCTATCTATCTATCTATCTATCTATCTATCTATCTATCTATCTATCTATCTATCTATCTATCTATCTATTATCTATCTAATCTATATCTATCTATCTATCTATCTATCTATCTATCTATCTATCTATCTATCTATCTATCTATATCTATCTATCTATCTATCTATCTATCTATCTATCTATCTATCTTCTATCTATCTATCTATCTATCTATCTATCTATCTATCTATCTATCTATCTATCTATCTATCTATCTATCTATCTATATCTATCTATCTATCTATCTATCTATCTATCTATCTATCTATCTATCTATCTATCTATCTATCTATCTATCTATCTCTATCTATCTATCTATCTCATCTATCTATCTATCTATCTATCTATCTATCTATCTATCTATCTATCTATCTATCTATCTATCTATCTATCTATCTATCTATCTATCTATCTATCTATCTATCTATCTATCTATCTATCTATCTATCCTATCTATCTATCTATCTATCTATCTATCTATCTATCTATCTATCTATCTATCTATCTATCTATCTTCTATCTATCTATCTATCTATCTATCTATCTATCTATCTATCTATATCTATCTATCTATCTATCTATCTATATCTATCTATCTATCTATCTATCTATCTATCTATCTATCTATCTATCTATCTATCTATCTATCTATCTATCTATCTATCTATATCTATCTATCTATCTATCTATCTATCTCTATCTATCTATATCTATCTATCTATCTATCTATCTATCTATCTATCTATCTATCTAATCTATCTATCTATCTATCTATCTATCTATCTATCTATCTATCTATCTATCTATCTATCTATCTATCTATCTCTATCTATCTATCTATCTATCATCTATCTATCTATCTATCTATCTATCTATCTATCTATCTATCTATCTATCTATCTATCTATCTATCTATCTATCTATCTATCTATCTATCTATCTATCTATCTATCTATCTATCTCTTCTATCTATATCTATCTATCTATCTATCTATCTATCTATCCTATCTATCTATCTATCTATCTATCTCTATCTATCTATCTATCTATCTATCTAATATCTATCTATCTATATATATCGTCCATTTTTGACAAAGTTTTGTCGGTTCCTTCTAAATCAAACGAACATTATTTGTACATTTTTAATATACAACACATAACTATTTTATTCCATTCCATAATGCATTCCCACCCATTCCTGCACAACACCAACAACTAATCCGTTTTTTGTAACAAACGTAGAAATCAATGACCTAAAGTTCAATTTTTATTGATTTTCCAAAGCTTCGTAACTTAAAGAAAAGAAATCGCCTTGTTACAGCTACTGCAACATAAAGTTGTTGTAAGTACATTGACTAAGATTTGTATGCCACAACGCACGTTGTACATATTAATTTTAAACTGAATTATACAATTAATTTAAACACATCTTAAATATGAAAAGTATGCTACACCAAGTGAATTCTAAAGATGAGAAAGACACTTATCGAACGAATGCTGCAGCAGCAGCACAAAAGATGAAGGAAGACAAATGCGATTTCATTCGTTTTTTTAGATCCAGATTTAAAATTGCACTACAATGTACTTCAAGTGTTGTGCACTACTCAACGTTTATTCGTGCTTGTTGTGCTCCTGTCGGGTTGTGTGTAAAAAATGTAGTAATAATAATTGCAAAAAGAAATAAAAAAATATGTTCTTCTCATTTTTTTTTTGTAGACGTAACACGATTATTAGAAAATATTTTAACTGATTGTTAAGAGCTGCCTATATACAACCAAACAACCATCTAGTCATCCATCCATCCATCTCATCTATACAAACAACACTTGACAAAACTTACTACAGCAACAAAATGTTGCAGAAGCAAAGCATTTGTAATACAAGACGAGTGCAGAATACTTTGAAAGCAAGCTGCTTCTAGCTGCATACAAATATACAGATTAAACACTCACTTCTGTTACTGCCTTTAACCAAATAAAAGAGAAAAAAATACAAATCCGCCAAAATGAAGGAACCGAGTTGAAGATGTTAAAAGTTTCGTAAAGAAAAAATATTCAGTTGAAGTGTGTTGGTTGCAACGAATCTAAGATGCACTGTATTATGCGACCATAATGGTAATTGTGGCCTTGTGATATTGTTAAATATCAATAATATTGATACGAAATAAAATTGACCAAATTTAATTTAATCAGGCTAAATAGCCGAAAATAGTGTTGATCGTTCAAAATATCTATCTATCTATCTATCTATCTATCTATCTATCTATCTATATATATATATATATATATATATATATATATATATATATATATATATATATATATCTATCTGATCTGTTATATAGAAGCATATTAATTAGTTAAAACTGATATTTATGGAGAAGTGGTCACTTGCCCATTACAATTCATTACTGTACGGTCCTTTACTATGATTAGTAATTGTGTATTTTATGAAATTAATTTATTTAATTCCTCGAGTGTACAAGTGTTGTACTAAATTGTACATACCGTCAGGTACTTGAAATATTTTTACAAATATACAATGTTACATGTTTATCGGTTTATATTATGTGTAAATTTTTATGTAGAATAGGATGGTTCTATTAATACAGACTTATCAAATATATAATAAAGTTAAATTTTATTTAAACATTTTTGGTCTTCTTTTTTGTATATCGATTTGATTGATTCTTTAAAAAACAGATATAAATGAAGGCAGCATTTGTAGGAGCTAGCTTAATTTCTAAACTTTAGAAATTTCTATATAGATGATGCCTATAAATGAATGATTCCATACATATACATACAACATTGTATACAAATATGTATATTTTTTTGTAAATATTTACTCGTACATTTGTATGTCTGTAAATAAAAGTGTACAATGTATTTATACATACATACGTGTAAAATGTACGTACATATGTATTAGGGTTGTCAATTATTCGTGTTTAGAATCATTCGAATAATAATGTACTATATTTTTTTTATTCGAGTAGTCGATTAAATTTTAAAAATTATTCGATTATTCGAACGAATAACGAATAAAAGTTTTTATTCGAATAATTTAATAAAATATAAATAAAATTTGCAAAACACCTTCAAAATCTTAAAATAAAACGGTTTTCTTTATAAATCAGTAACTTAGCTGAATCTCAACCTATTTTAAATTTCTCAACGGATTTAAAAGTGGAAGCTGAGGCCTTTATAATGATATATACGATGTTTAGCTAACCTGTTTTGCAGACATTTTTACAAACTGTTTTATATAAGTAAATCGTACTATTTATTAATGTATTAGAAACAGGCCACTATCGGGCCCGTTGTGCGCTGCTTTTCATGGAAGAAAAAGGCTTTTTGGTAAAAAAAACAACATAGTGTCGACTGAATGTATTATCTTTCAATGTTCTGAAACTCAGTTTCCTGGCCGTAATTCCTAAGTATTTCCCAATCAGTGTTCGAGAGAAATGTTCCGCTTGATCAAGACATTCTATCTGGGCTCAGTGTTTCAAACATATTCTGTGTCTGTTTCTGACATATTCTGTGTCTAGCATGCGATCAGGCGATGATTGTTTATAGCTTCCCAATGTGTCCGGTATACATTGATGACGTGTCCTATAACTGATTTTGGACATTTCACCTAAAGTTATGAGCCGTTCGGTTGTAAGTGCCGCCTCATATTTTAAATATGTTTCAATAGGTGGAATATCTAGCAACGTTTTTGGAGCCTTGCTTGCCACTTGTACCCAAGCAG
>NW_023997628.1:2500-19440 GCF_015586225.1 Lucilia sericata
CTCTTCCAAAATAAATTCATTTTCATATTTAATACGATTCTCGATATTCGCTCTTTCTACTAATTTTACTTCGTAATCATGTTTCAATTGCTGCAAACGATGTTCTAAACGATCACGTTCCTTACGCATGACAAACGTACGCTGATTAATATTATCGACCACTAAATTGACGGGCATTTTTTGATATAAACGTTGCATGTCCTTGTGATTGATCAAATAATTGCGTATGGCCACCACATTGTTGCCATACAAAATGTTTTGCAATTTGGTGTTGGTGCGTCCATTACGACATTGGGTGCGTAAGTTACGGGCGGATTTATGCAGTTGTTTGCGATAGGCTTTATTTTCCAAACTCTTGAAGAGCAAACGTTTACCTGTAAATATAAAAAGAATTTCAAATTAATATTTTATTTATTTGTTAGGTTATCTCACTTAATAAATTCGCCATTCCATGAAATTCATCGATTAAAGCTCCCGTTGACCATCTTTCATCTATAACCATATGTTGATTTACAAAAGTTGAACCAAATAGACCATGGTGCCGTATAGCAGTAGAGATGTACTGGTCTTGGTGCCAATAAGTCTTTGGTTTGCTGTTCTTTCATATTGAAATGTTCGATATTTAAATCCTTTTTTTAAGTTATTTAAAGTTTAGAAAAATAATGTTCTGAAAAATAAATTATTTGATTGATTGTTAAACAAAAGTTTTTGAATTACAGTGTAGTAAAGTTCAAATATTTTACTACAGAATGATCAATAAAAGTGGGAATAATTTTATTTCCGTTGTAACCGATCCTTAAAGCGAAATTCCATGATCTAACAATGGGTCAATTCACAATATTCCTGAACCTCTGGCAGAGCAGTTTATATATCAAGTTTAATTTCTGAAAAATAGACGGAGGATCACTAATTGGCATTTCATAACGAGTTGCAATCAATTTTATTATTTCTAAATTTTCCTATTCTATAGAGTCACTGTTTAGTGAAAAGCAATAGGTAGGAATTTAAACTGTGGTCTAACCCTCGACAAATTTCTGAAGAGAAAGTCAATCTTTATAACCGGATTCTTGGGAACAACCTCCACGGAGTCTATTTGTACTGGTAAACTGGAGAAGTATCAAGTGTTCTAGGTAATATCAATTGTTGTGCTTCCAATCTAGAGAAATTCAATTTTATTATAATACTAGACGAAAGTTGATCCTCACCCAGTCTTTCCATTGGAGATCTAAGCAGTGAGAGCGAGAAGGTGATGGTATATTTATTCTAAAATTCAAGAATACAGTGGACGTCCAATAGTACGTATACTCTTTATTACGAATATCCAATAATACGAATGGCAAAATTGTTGCATTGTCTACTCTATAGTAGCGAATAAAGTCAAAATTTTTCAGTTCGATAGTTACGAATAACGCATTTTATGGGAATTTTGGTTTATTTACGTATGAATGAAGTTTTTATTAAGTTTTTATTTTATTATTTCGGTATCATTCACCTTAAGCTCAGTAATTTGAAGTTTTTTTTGTATTTATTACAAGTGTTTTGTATTTTAAAAATCCTATACACACAATTTACTGCATGTATATTTACAAATCAACAATTATTTAGTGTTATTAATTTATTTTATTGGATTTTGATGACCCAAGTGAAGAAATTAAATTGGATGATAACGCCAATGAGGAAAGTATTTTATTAGTTCCCGACAATAACTCTGCTGAGAACAATATTGAAGCCTCAAAAGCGCTGTTATTGAAAAAGCCGTAAGAATCATTTACAATGTAATAAACATCGATGTTAAATGATGGATTTTTTAATAAGTAAAATGATATTTATAGTGTGACTCCACATTCCAAACAATGGGTTTAAGAATAACTATTCTAATTTTTAAGAGAAAATTATAAATAAGAGAATTGTGGTATATTCCATTCAAGTTTCTAATAAAAGTTTTATGTAATCTGAAAATTTTAATACATTTTAGAACACATATGTAAATTGCAAATTATCTTTGGCACATATCTTTTTAAAAACATTAAAATTTAAAACCTTCTACATATATCTCATTTCAACCATTGGACTCACGATACTTTCAAAATTAACAATTCATATACGTAAATGTGTCCCTTTTATGCCTGTTTATGTGCAAGAAATTTATTTAAAATAATACACATTTATTATATTTTGTTCCGTTATGTAATTTTTCATGAAAAATAAAACAAAAATGAATAAAATCCAATTTTATGTGTATTATTTGAATTTAAACATACAAAATGTGTGTTGTTCAATAATACGAATTTTTCGGTATTACGAAAGGGCCTGACACTATATAATTCGTACTAGTGGACGTCCACTGTAATGGTTAGTACTCAAAATTACTGTAGACCATTTATGACTGAAAATATCAGCCATAAGCAAATCAATAAGTTGGTTCTACTTTACAGAATATTGAATAAAGATATTGAAAAATTGCAAACAAGTCCCACACAGATGTATACACTACATTCTCTATAGTCTAGTCTATAGTCTAGTCTATAGTCTAGATTATAGACTAGACTATAGACTAGACTATAGACTAGATTATAGACTAGACTATAGACTAGATTATAGAGTAGACTATAGACTAGGCTATAGACCAGGACTATAGACTAGACTATAGACTAGGCTATAGACTAGACTATAGACTAGACTGTAGACTAGACTGAGACTAGACTAGACTAGACTATAGACTAGACTATAGACTAGACTATAGACCTTAGACTATAGACTAGACTATAGACTAGACTATAGACTAGACTATAGACTAGACTATAGACTAGACTATAGACTAGACTATAGACTAGACTATAGAACTAGACTATAGACTAGACTATAGACTAGACTATAGACTAGACTATAGACTAGACTATAGACTAGACTATAGACTAGACTATAGACTAGACTATAGACTAGACTATAGACTAACTATAAGACTACTATACTAGACTATAGACTAGACTATAGACTAGACTATAGACTAGACTATAGACTAGACTATAGACTAGACTATAGACTAGACTATAGACTAGACTATAGACTAGACTATAGACTAATACTATAGACTAGACTATAGACTAGACTATAGACTAACTATAGACAGACTATAGACTAGACTATAGACTAGACTATAGACTAGACTATAGACTAGACTATAGACTAGACTATAGACTAGACTATAGACTAGACTAAGACTAGACTATGACTAGACTATAGACTAGACTATAGACTAGACTATAGACTAGACTATAGACTAGACTATAAGACTAGACTATAGACTAGACTATAAACTAGTACTATAGACTAGACTATAGACTAGACTATACTAGACTATAGAGACTAGACTATAGACTAGACTAGACTAGACTAGACTAGACTAGACTATAGACTAGACTAGACTAGACTATAGACTGACTATAGACTAGACTATAGACTAGACTATAGACTAGACTATAACTAGACTATAGACTAGACTATAGACTAGACTATAGACTAGACTATAGACTAGACCTATAGACTAGACTATAGACTAGACTATAGACTAGACTATAGACTAGACTATAGGCTAGACTATAGACTAGACTATAGACTAGACTATAGACTAGACTATAGACTAGACTATAGACTAGACTATAGACTAGACTATAGACTAGACTATAGACTAGACTATAGACTAGACTATAGACTAGACTATAGACTAGACTATATACTAGACTATAGACTAGACCAGACTATAGACTAGACTAGACTATAGACTAGACTATATACTACACTATAGACTAGACTATATACTAGACTATAGACTAGACTATAGACTAGACTATAGACTAGACTATAGACTAGACTATAGACTAGACTAGACTATAGACTAGACTATAGACTAGACTATAGACCAGACTATAGACTAGACTATAGACTAGACTATAGACTAGACTATAGACTAGACTATAGACTAGACTATAGACTAGACTATAGACTAGACTATAGGCTAGACTATAGACTAGACTATAGACTAGACTATAGCTAGACTATAGACTAGACTATAGACTAGACTATAGACTAGACTATAGACTAGACTATAGACTAGACTATAGACTAGACTATAGACTAGACTATAGACTAGACTATAGACTAGACTATAGACTAGACTATAGACTAGACTATAGACTAGACTATAGACTAGACTATAGACTAGACTATAGACTAGACTATAGACTAGACTATAGACTAGACTATAGACTAGACTATAGACTAGACTATAGACTAGACTATAGACTAGACTATAGACTCTAAGACTAGACTATAGACTAGACTATAGACTAGACTATAGACTAGACTATAGACTAGACTATAGACTAGACTATAGACTAGACTAGACTAGACAATAGACTAGACTATAGACTAGACTACAGACTAGACTATAGACTAGACTATAGACTAGACTATAGACTAGACTATAGACTAGACTATAGACTAGACTATAGACTAGACTATAGACTAGACTATAGACTAGACTATAGACTAGACTATAGACTAGACTATAGACTTAGACTATAGACTAGACTATAGACTAGACTATAGACTATTCTAATAACTAGACCTTAGACTAGACTATAGACTAGACTATAGACTAGACTATAGACTAGACTATAGACTAGACATAAGACTAGACTATAGACTAGACTATAGACTAGACTATAGACTAGACTATAGACTAGACTATAGACTAGACTATAGACTAGACTATAGACTAGACTATAGACTAGACTATAGACTAGACTATAGACTAGACTATAGCTAGACTATAGACTAGACTATAGCTAGACTATAAGACTAGACTATAGACTAGACTATAGACTAGACTATAGACTAGACTATAGACTAGACTATACTAGACTATAGACTAGACTATAGAGCTAGACTATAGACTAGACTATAGACTAGACTATAGACTAGACTATAGACTAGACTATAGTACTAGACTATAGACTAGACTATAGACTAGACTATAGACTAGACTATAGCTAGACTATAGACTAGACTATAGACTAGACTATAGACTAGACTATAGACTAGACTATAGACTAGACTATAGACTAAACTATAGACTAGACTATAGACTAGACTATAGACTAGACTATAGACTAGACTATAGACTAGACTATAGACTAGACTATAGACTAGACTATAGACTAGACTATAGACTAGACTATAGACTAGACTATAGACTAGACTATAGGCTAGACCATAGACTAGACTAGACTATAGACTAGACTATAGACTAGACTATAGACTAGACTATAGACTAGACTATAGACTAGACTATAGACTAGACTATAGACTAGACTATAGACTAGACTATAGACTAGACTATAGACTAGACTATAGACTAGACTATAGACTAGACTATAGACTAGACTATAGACTAGACTATAGACTAGACTATAGACTAGACTATAGACTAGACTATAGACTAGACTATAGACTAGACTATAGACTAGACTATAGACTAGACTATAGACTAGACTACAGACTAGACTATAGACTAGACTATAGACTAGACTATAGACTAGACTATAGACTAGACTATAGACTAGATATAGACTAGACTATAGACTAGACTATAGACTAGACTATAGACTAGACTATAGACTAGACTATAGACTAGACTATAGACTAGACTATAGACTAGACTATAGACTAGACTATAGACTAGACTATAGACTAGACTATAGACTAGACTATAGACTAGACTATAGACTAGACTATAGACTAGACTATAGACTAGACTATAGACTAGACTATAGACTAGACTATAGACTAGACTATAGACTAGACTATAGACTAGACTATAGACTAGACTATAGACTAGACTATAGACTAGACTATAGACTAGACTATAGACTAGACTATAGACTAGACTATAGACTAGACTATAGACTAGACTATAGACTAGACTATAGACTAGACTATAGACTAGACTAGACTAGACTATAGACTAGACTATAGACTAGACTATAGACTAGACTATAGACTAGACTATAGACTAGACTATAGACTAGACTATAGACTAGACTATAGACTAGACTATAGACTAGACTATAGACTAGACTATAGACTAGACTATAGACTAGACTATAGACTAGACTATAGACTAGACTATAGACTAGACTATAGACTAGACTATAGACTAGACTATAGACTAGACTATACTAGACTATAGACTAGACTATAGACTAGACTATAGACTAGACTATAGACTAGACTATAGACTAGACTATAGACTAGACTATAGAAGACTATAGACTAGACTATAGACTAGACTATAGACTAGACTATAGACTAGACTATAGACTAGACTATAGACTAGACTATAGACTAGACTAGACTAGACTATAGACTAGACTATAGACTAGACTATAGACTAGACTATAGACTAGACTATAGACTAGACTATAGACTAGACTATAGACTAGACTATAGACTAGACTATAGACTAGACTATAGACTAGACTATAGACTAGACTATAGACTAGACTATAGACTAGACTATAGACTAGACTATAGACTATACTATACTAGACATAGACTAGACTATAGACTAGACTATACTAGACTATAACTATACTAGACTATACTATACTATACTAGACTATAGACTAGACTATACTAGTACTAAACTTAGACTATACTATACTATACTATACTATACTATACTATACTATACTATACTATACTACTATAACTATACTATACTAGACTATACTATACTATACTATACTATACTATACTATACTATACTATACTATACTATACTATACTATACTATACTATACTATACTATACTATACATACTATACTATACTATACTATACTATACTATACTATACTATACTATACTATACTATACTATACTAGACTATACTATACTATACTATACTATACTATACTATACTATACTATACTATACTATACTATACTATACTATACTATACTATACTATACTATACTATACTATACTATACTATACTATACTATACTATACTATACTATACTATACTATACTATACTATACTATACTATACTATACTATACTATACTATACTATACTATACTATACTATACATACTATACTATACTATACTATACTATACTATACTATACTATACTATACTATACTATACTATACTATACTATACTATACTATACTATACTATAACTATACTATACTATACTATACTATACTATACTATACTATACTATACTATACTACTATACTATACTATACTATACTATACTATACTATACTATACTATACTATACTATACTATACTATACTATACTATACTATACTATACTATACTATACTATACTATACTATACTATACTATACTATACTATACTATACTATACTATACTATACTATACTATACTATACTATACTATACTATACTATACTATACTATACTATACTATACTATACTATACTATACTATACTATACTATACTATACTATACTATACTATACTATACTATACTATACTATACTATACTATACTATACTATACTATACTATACTATACTATACTATACTATACTATACTATACTATACTATACTATACTATACTATACTATACTATACTATACTATACTATACTATACTATACTATACTATACTATACTATACTATACTATACTATACTATACTATACTACTATACTATACTATCTATACATACTATACTCTACTATACTATCTATACTATACTATACTATACTATACTATACTATACTATACTTACTATACTATACTATACTATACTATATACTATATACTATACTATACTATACTATACTATACTATACTATACTATACTATACTATACTATACTATACTATACTATACTATACTATACTATACTATACTATACTATACTATACTATACTATACTTACTATACTATACTATACTATACTATACTATACTATACTATACTATACTATACTATACTATACTATACTATACTATACTATACTATACTATACTATACTACTACTATACATACTTATACTATACTATACTATACATACTATACTATACTATACTATACTATACTATACTATACTATACTATACTATACTATACTATACTAACTATACTATACTATACTATACTATACTATACTATACTATACTATACTATACTATACTATACTATAAACTAGACTATAGACTACACTAGACTATAGACTGGTCTATGGACTACTATGAGAAGTACCGAAAATGCAGTATTTTGCAATATCTATAAGTGCTGAAAAGGAGCAAAAGTACTGAATTTTCCATGCCTGATTTGTAATATAGTTTTTCGATCCCATCAGATTTGCAAACAATAAGAACAATATTTTTGTTTTAATTTGTTTTATTCATTTAAATATATTTTTTCTTTTAATACATCAACATAAATAAATGCTTAAAAATATTTTGCAATATGTGTGTGTGTGAATTTTTGGTTTTATGTTTGTTTTTTACATTTTAGCTAAATTTTGGATTTGTGTTCGAATTTCGAATACTATAGGTTTGAATTGAGTTAAATGAGTTGCATTTTTATAATTTTCAACATTTCCTTAATAATATTTTAAGGTTCATCTAAATATTTAAAGCCTTTTTATAATCATTCAATTACAATTGTTACTTTTATGTAAAACAATATTTTCAACAAGTTGGTCGTCAATAGTTTTATGTTTAATGTTAAGTATCATTTTGGAAGATAATAGTTTTTAGTTTTATTTAACAGTTAAGCAATTATATATATATAAAATTAGTTTTTGTTAAAGAAACTATGCATTATATAAGTAATTACAAAGGTTTTGTTTGTAAGAAGTTTTACAATATTTTGTAAATTCAATAGTTTTAAATTTAAACAATTTTACTTATAATAAATTATAACATTTAGCGCATTTTTTTTTTTTTTTTCAAATATAATATTGTCATAAATTTTCCTTTTTTGTGTTTAAAAGGGGGGGAGGGGGTGAGCAGAAATATTCAACAGTTTTCTCTTAAATTTTTATATGTAAAAATGTTTTATGTTTTCTTTTCTAAAAAAAGCATTTTTTTATTATTGATTTGCAATGCAATGATTGTAATAGTTAATGAATTTTACAACAATTTTTTTATATAATTTATTTTATATTTAAATACATTTATTTTTGTATAAATTTTTTAAGGTGCTAGTGAGAGTTTAAAAATGTTTTATTAATATTTTTTATTTTCTGGTGATTTTTTGTGTGAGTATTTATTTATATTTTTTTTAATCTTCACAACTACCTATTTTATTAAATCCCTAAACAATTGTTTATTTATTATGTATGTAAATAATATTATTAACCAAAGAGTTTATCAGGAGATTTTATTTAAATGTGCAAATAAATAAATTATATTCCTCATAAAACCCAAGTAAAATTATAAAAATTTTTGGATATAACAACAAGTGTTAAATACTTCTTATATGGAAATTTTGAAATTATGGTAATGAGTAATCTAAGCAATGTAGTTATTTCATATATTACCTGGTAATGAGTAATCGTTATCAATAACAATATTCCATTATGCTGAATAGGATTTGTAGCCAATTATCTAAAGCGTGTGCCCAATAAACAAGAAGTAAGTCGTTGGAACCATAGTTGATATCAGTAGTTTCTTTCAGAAAACATGGATTTATACTTTTTTATAAAAATTATTCCAAATAGCTCTATAAAATAACTTGTTTGTGGAGCACTGAGTAAAAGGAAAGACTAATAAAGACAGAAAATAATTTCAGAGCCGGACTTAAGTCCGCGAAAGTCGGGTAAGCTCCCTTGTAACCAGTTATTCTTAGACTCTAGTCAAATAAAAATAAGTAATAATTGAGCCCAAAAGTAAGTACTTCCACTTTGTTCCAATATTATCTGCCTGGTTACCGAGAAAGTACCTAAAGTTTTTTCTGGGTATATTTCACCATTTCTGTGTTTTGGAAAAACTTTGAAAATTTGTAAATATTTAAGCCTAGAGACTAAAAGGATGTTCTATGTAGTACCTGCATACTAGGGTCTTCAAAAAACCATTTTAAACAAATATACAGAAGGAGAGATCGTCATTCTATATATTTATAGGGGTCGCAAAATTATATTGTCGAAATTATAAAATGATAAAATTATATATCCCCTTCTCTCGAAATAGAATTTCCTATAAATTTATTAAGATCCGTTATGAATTCATCCCTTCGGAATTTATTATATTTATACTTAATTATATTTTCATATATAGGTATTTGTATGATCAAGTTTTATTTCGATATACATACATATAACCTCTAATGTGATTCATTTTCTATAACAGATCGGATTGTATCTTAATAAAATAATGTTTAACCCATTTATTTGCAATAAACAGACCCTCTTCAAAAAGAGGTCATATGTCGGGTCAATTATGGGCGGATTCTCATGATTATTTCGTTTTATTAAACTTTTTTGCGTCGAATTTCGCTGGCCTGTGGATTGTTATCGAGGAATGCTTCAGATAGCTTCTGAAGATTGCCGTGCAGGAAGCAACGGGTCTGCGATGGTAAAGCGAAGTGGAATCTGAGGGATCTTCAAATGTCACGAAGGCGCAATGGTGGGTTGTTTCCAGCTCATCCTGTAAGTGGATGAGATAGGCCTACAACACATATATGTATACGTACATGTAAAGCACTCGGACTTCTTTGCCCGTCAGCTACGATCGATTATACCTTATATACGGTCAAATGCGTTCACTTTCGATTCTAATCATGAGATAATCGGAATAATCTTATTAAATTGGGGGAAGAAATGTACAAAACGCACAACCGACTGAATGAAATATTAATTTTTATTGCAAATGTCAGTACAGCCATGAAATCTACATATGTCCATTAGAGTGTCTCGAGGAGCTGCTTTTTTAAAAATCTCATGTAGAAATATCTCACAATCAATGCGTAGTACTGAACATGAGAAAAATTAAAAATATATTTTTGAAAGGGGCCTCAGTTCCGTACCAAATTTTGATCTCAATACTATATGTATGTTAAAAAATCAGCAATCTGGGGTCTCAAAAATTCAGTAATTTTGAGCTGATTACGGTAAAGTAATAGTAAAATTGTTTTAGAGTATTTTTGAAAAACAAAATGATTTTTAGTGGGTTTGAGAAGCATAATATTTTCGCAAGACTGGACTAGAGTATCGACTAGATTATAAACTAGACTATAGACTGGACAGACTATATACTAGACAAGACTATATATTCGACAATAGACTGTAGACTAGACCAAAGTCTAGTCTATAGTCTAGTATTGTCTACATTCTAGTCTATATTCTAGTCCATAGTCTAGTCTATAGTCTATTCTATATTCTAGTCTATATTCTAGTCTATAGTCTAGTCTAAAGTCTAGTCTATAGTCTTGTCTACATTCTAGTCTATATTCTAGTCCATAGTCTAGTCTATAGTTTATTCTATAGTCTAGTCTATATTCTAGTCTATAGTCAAGTCTATAGTCTAGTCTATAGTCTAGTCTATAGCCTAGTCTGTAGTCTAGTCTATAGCCTAGTCTGTAGTCTAGTCCATAGTCTAGTCTAAAGTCTAGTCTATAGTCTTGTCTACATTCTATTCTATATTCTAGTCCATAGTCTAGTCTATAGTCTAGTCTATATTCTAGTCTATAGTCTAGTCTATAGCCTAGTCTGTAGTCTAGTCTATAGCCTAGTCTGTAGTCTAGTCTATAGTCTAGTCTATAGCCTAGTCTAAAGTCTTGTCTATAGTCTTGTCTATAGCATAGACTGTAGAATAGACTATGGACTAAAATATAGACTAGAATGTAGACAAGACTATAGACTAGACTTTAGACTAGACTAGACTATAGACTAGACTTAAGACTAGACTATAGACTAGACTATAGACTAGACTATAGACTAGACTATAGACTAGACTATAGATTAGACTATAGACTAGATTATAGTCTAGTCTATAGAACTTCTCAACCAAAGTGTTAAGTTCTGTCAGATCAGAGGTAGTGGGTTCGATTCCAACCGGAGGTATTGGTAACGGAGCTCACAAAAGGCCATATGGTAGCTTAGGTGTATTTCATGGGATTTGATGTAACACAAATTCTCTTTTCAAACTGATTTGTATGGAAGGTATAAGAAATTCTTGGCCAATTTCTCCCATTTATCGATTTTTTGTAAAAAGATTTAGAATGCTATATCGTCACCTGAAATGCAAAAAGGCATAACAACCAAAAATTTTAAAATCTGCTTTATGGTTGAAAATGGTCCACTTTATCGAAATACATGTTATCGCAAGTTTTTAGAACTTTATTTTCAAAAACATAAATTTTATTAACATGAAATTCAAAAGGGCGTAAGAACAAATTAGGCATTTCTATACGACAGGACATTCTGTCAACGCAATAGATAATGTCTGGAGTCACATGTTTATTGATGTTAGGATATAATACATGGAAGAAAGATATATGTTTGTGACAACAATAGTTTTAATTTTATTTAGTTTTATGTCTCTCCTGTAAAATTTTGAATTTCAGGTGACGATATAAACTAGAAAATAGAATAAAATAAGAAAACGAACAAAATTTTATTTCACTATAACATAATTAGAACTTTATTTAAACATAATCAGTATTTTTTTTTTTTTTTGCTTTTTTTAAAGTTTATAATAATAATTATTTCATTAATTATTGGTATTTACAAAATATATAGTATAAATATAAAAAAATGAAGCGCAAATGAAAACAAAAAAGTAAATTAGTTTATAGAAAAATAATAATAATTTGAATATAATATTTTATATTTTAAATAAGTTTTGTAAGCTACAAAATTTAATTTATTATTATTTTTTTTTAACAATTAAAAAGAGTTTAAAAAATTAAAATAAACAATTTAATTGGAATGTTTTAACAAAATCTGTGATTTTTTTAATTAAACCAATTGTATAAATTTAAAATATTAACAAATTTAATTTAACAAAATTTTCTACTCACAAAAAGAAAAAGATTCACAGAAACATAATAATAATGACACTTGTTAAAAATTATATTTTATAAATAAAAGCAAAGTTATTTTTGGGGAAAAATATATATTTTAAAAAATTAAGACGACTTTTATTAAGAAACAGTTATTTGTATGTATGGTTTCTCCTGAATATTATGCTTGCTGTGGGGGTTTTATTATTATTATTATTTCTAGCTTTTTGTTATGAAATTTTTTAAGTATTTTTTTTTTTTTATTTTTTAACATTGGACAATCATTTTTTCTAGCTTTATTATTATTTTAGAGTTATTTTTTCTGTTTTTTAGCATTTTACACACAATTTTAATTTGTGATCATTTTTATTTTGTATTAAATTATTTATGTGTATTTATATATTTATGTGTAAGTGTTTGTTTTTTAATAAATTTATATATTCATCATTATTTTCTAGTATACATTTATTATGTAAAGGGGTTTTTTATGTGTTTTTATGTAAAGAACTAATATTTATATAGATATAAAGCGACTTTATATATTTTTTAACATTTTTTTAAATATTTTCTATATTTTATTTTAAACAAATTCATATTAGTTGTTTATAAGTTTAATAATCCTGCGATTCGTCTCTATAGTTTATATAATGAAATGCTTAAATGATTTGTTTTTTAATTAAATTCGCCTGAAAGTATGCTTTAGATTTTATTTGTATAATGTTCCCTAAAGTAGGCAAGTTTGCAAATTCTCTTTTATTATTAAATTGTGTTGAATAGAAATCAAAAGTAATGTGTTATTTGTAACTATGGCACAATTTTTATGTTTATTATAAAAGAAGTAAATATTCGATATACAAGTGGATCGACCATTAAACCAGTTTCCTTAAGAAAATTTTGATCTATTTTAGTCAATTTTCCCTTAAAAAATTCATTATCATGATCAAATGACAATTTCTATTGAGATTGCAATAATTTCAGTCGATCACGAGTCAACAGTTTCTTTCGTTTTGAAGTTTAGAATAGATCAATAGTATTTTTTCAGCTTAATTGATCTATTTGACTCAGATATCGTCTTTAAATGAAATAAATTAAGTTATATACTCGTCTAACTTTTTGGTAAAACATAAATGTCCTAAAATCCCAGGCTCTTAATTAAAAAACAAGCTTAATTTTTACTAAAAAAAGTATAAAAAATCTAAAGCTTTAACATTAGCAATAGTTAGCTGTTTTCGTATTAGACTTAACACTATATTTTGAGCCAATTTTTAAAAAAGTTTTCCTAAATATGATGCATCTTCCGGTTCCCCAACGGACATTACACTAAAACAAGTTGAAGAACAACTCGAGCGTTATTATCGCTATATCTTAAACGACGGCGGTCAGGCCAATAGCATTTATTTGGCTTTCGACAGTTTCGCGTCTAGCTCGCTCTACTGTAATGTCGTAGTCACTCCTTATCACAAAGTGAGCGCAAATGTATTGACTGATGGGAGACCATAAAATACTCAGACTTTACCTTGATGAAGACCATCTTGATGGAGACCATTTAAACTCTTAAACTTTTTACTCTGATCTAAGTGTTCAGGATTATCTTCTATTCATCATGGAATACTCTGATGGAGACCATGGATTCAGATTTTACCTTGAGGGAGGCCATCTAAACAACAACAGTAGACTGTTGGAGATCATTTAAACTCTTAAACTTTTTTACTTTGATCTAAGAGTTCAGGATTTTCTTCTATTCATCATGGAATACTCAGGTGTAAGATGTCTCAACCATTAACAACTATTGTGAATATAAAGTTCAAATTATATCAAATTTTCTTTCAAACGAAATCAAAATTTCATGGAATCACAAATTTTACTTCTCTTACTCTTTCCGGTATATTTGCAATTATAGTAAATATACTAAATAGTTCTAAAACAAATCGTATTTTATTTTTCTGAATAGCTAGAGTAGATCTAAACAAATCGTCCATATTTTCAAGACCTATAGAGTAGTTAACTTTGCACATTTGCTATTGTGAATTTTACTTGAAGTATTTCATTAACAATAGTTGATTTTGTTATTAACAATTATGAATTGTTTACAAAATTCGAAAGTTCGAAATTTTTAGGTATTTTTGACTTGACTTGGGGTAAGTTCAGATAAGATTCTGAAAAAAAAATTCCGGAGCCAAATTAAAGCAATCGATATTAATCGATATCTTAATAGTGTTTCAATAAAGATTTCGAACGATATCAAAATTTCAATTGAAATTATAGATACAAATGATTTTCGACAGATATTGATAGAGCCATAATCATTATAAAGCTAATCCGAATAGAACTTAAATGGTTCCAGGACTATATCTACACGATTGTATATGATACCCGACTAAACGTCCACTTTTTAGCTTGTGATACTTAAAACTGTTTTAAACTTTTGAAAATTTAATAATTATAGAGACAAATGATATTCGACTTATATTTATATAGCCATAATCATTATAAAGGCAATCCAAATAGAATTTAAATGGTTCCAGGACTATATCTACACGATTGTATAAAGAGATGTATAAGAGATGATACCCGACTAAACGCCCACTTTTTAGCTTCTGATACCATTAGTTTTATTAATTAAAACTATCACTTCGTAGCTTTGATTACATAATTATGATTACATAAATGAATACACTACAAGATCAAACTCCCACTTTAAAGCTTTTGTAACTTATGAATCGGTAGATCACAGATAAATATTTTCATATTAGTATGGGTTCGAAGGACAATTTTTTCTGAATTCTTTGCTATTCCTCTTTAAAGCTACTATTCTTATTACAAAATTGTTTTTTAAACAAACTGTAAAAAACTGAAAGAAGTAAAGTTTTCAATGAACTTTATTGTACTAGTTCGAAGGACCATTTCTTAGCTGGTTTTTTTAAGTAATGGTAACTTAATAGAATATTTGAAGACAAACACCCAGATAGAGACTGAAAACTGTTCCTTTTGAATCACTAGATTGATTACTGAAAATTCAGTAATACAGCGATAAGTAGTTTCATATTAATATGGGTTCGAAGGATCATTTAATCAAACTCAACTTTCGCTTTATACGTTTGAAACTCATAAATCAAATGATTTTGAAACTATTAAACTTTTTTATTTGAGTTCGAATGACCATTTTTGTTTTAATATTTATTATTGTTATTGCTGTTTAAATCGTTGTTATACTGCTCTTATAGGAAACTTGTCTTTTTACACGAAATGTTATTTGAAAGCAATTAATTTTTGAAAGAACTAGTTCATAGGATCATTTCTTATCAGATTTTTTCTAATAGAATAGTCGAAAACCCAATAAGCAGATTTTTATAGAGAACTTTTATTGTACAAGTTCAAACTCTTTCTTTTGAATTCAAACTCTTTCTTGGAATATTCAAACAGCTGAAAGTTCAATACAGCGTTTAACGGCTTCATACTAATATCGATACGAGGGACCATTTTTGGTTTATTATATGTTGTTATGATACCAGACTAAACTTTCACTTTATATGTGAGTTCGAAGGACCACTTTTGCTTTAGTCTCTGTTATTCCTGTTTAAATATTGTTTATATTGTTCTTATTCCAAAATTTAAAGCAGTTCACTTTTCAAACAACTGTAGTACTAGTTCCTAGCACCATTTCTTATCAGTTTCTTCTTAGTTAGGGAAATTGATAGGACTAACGAAGACCAAATGGACTAATTTTTATAGAGAACTTTTAATGAACAAGTTCAATCAAACTCTTAATCTCTATCAAAAGTAAATCTACAAACCAATTAAAAGGAATTTTTTACTTTCTGACAATGACACATAAAAATGACTTAAATTACAATAGAAATTCTTAATATACAATCTGTTTACAAACT
>NW_023997629.1:0-19439 GCF_015586225.1 Lucilia sericata
CTAGAACTGAACTAGAACTGAACTAGAACTGAACTAGAACTGAACTAGAACTGAACTAGAACTGAACTAGAACTGAACTAGAACTGAACTAGAACTGAACTAGAACTGAACTAGAACTGAACTAGAACTGAACTAGAACTGAACTAGAACTGAACTAGAACTGAACTAGAACTGAACTAGAACTGAACTAGAACTGAACTAGAACTGAACTAGAACTGAACTAGAACTGAACTAGAACTGAACTGAACTGAACTAGAACTGAACTAGAACTGAACTAGAACTGAACTAGAACTGAACTAGAACTAGAACTGAACTGAACTGAACTAGAACTGAACTAGAACTGAACTAGAACTGAACTAGAACTGAACTAGAACTGAACTAGAACTGAACTAGAACTAGAACTGAACTAGAACTAGAACTGAACTAGAACTGAACTAGAACTGAACTAGAACTGAACTAGAACTGAACTAGAACTGAACTAGAACTGAACTAGAACTGAACTAGAACTGAACTAGAACTGAACTAGAACTGAACTAGAACTGAACTAGAACTGAACTAGAACTGAACTGAACTAGAACTGAACTAGAACTGAACTAGAACTGAACTAGAACTGAACTAGAACTGAACTAGAACTGAACTAGAACTGAACTAGAACTGAACTAGAACTGAACTAGAACTGAACTAGAACTGAACTAGAACTGAACTAGAACTGAACTAGAACTGAACTAGAACTGAACTAGAACTGAACTAGAACTGAACTAGAACTGAACTAGAACTGAACTAGAACTGAACTAGAACTGAACTAGAACTGAACTAGAACTGAACTAGAACTGAACTAGAACTGAACTAGAACTGAACTAGAACTGAACTAGAACTGAACTAGAACTGAACTAGAACTGAACTAGAACAGAACTAGAACAGAACTAGAACTGAACTAGAACTGAACTAGAACTGAACTAGAACTGAACTAGAACTGAACTAGAACTGAACTAGAACTGAACTAGAACTGAACTAGAACTGAACTAGAACAGAACTAGAACAGAACTAGAACTGAACTAGAACTGAACTAGAACTGAACTAGAACTGAACTAGAACTGAACTAGAACTGAACTAGAACAGAACTTGAACTGAACTAGAACTGAACTAGAACAGAACTAGATCTAAACTAGAACAGAACAAAACTAGATCTGAGCTGGTAAGGATCTATGGTAATAATATGATCTATGATTGTTTTCTACAAAAAATATTTGTTTCTCGATAGTTTCGTCCTTAAATCTTAAAATTTAAACGATTTTATTATTACAGCAATGAAAAATCAAAAGATTTGAAAGAAAAAGATGTATTCGAAGAAACCTCTTCAGAAAAGAATTCAACACCAGAAAAATATACTAAACAAAAAAGGACTGTTAGTTCTCAAATCGAAAAAGTAAATCTACAACTGCCCTCTAACAATAAGAAGAACTCTGAAGACAACAAAACAAAAAATTCTAAAAAAGTTGATGAACAACAAAAAACTGAAACTAAAAACACAGAAAACTTAAAAAGTTTGCCTTTAAATAAAAAGGAAAATGACGATAAAAGTAAACAAGATAATAATACACTTGAAAGTAATAAGCTGCAGAAGGAGACAATACAAGACGTAAGTTTGTCTACTAACTTGCCAGAAACCTCAAAACTTTGTACACCTCGCAAGGTAGCCTTGTTTAATGAACTTTTTGGACCCTCGTCTAGCGAAAGCAGTACAACTGCTGCCAGCAGCTGTAAAGGTACAAATTCTCTGCTTACTAATATAAAAGGAATTTTAGCAAAAACAAACCAAACAGATATCCTTAGTTCAGCAACTACTTCACCAGGTGATTATACAGATATCAGTAGTGGCATGGCTACACCGAAAGAGGATGCTGTCGAGGTTATAAGTTCAGAAAATACAACACCAACTAACATTAAGGATAATAATGATGGTGATCTAGTTAAAACTAATATTGACAATTGTTTTATTCTAACACAAAATGTTGATAAGGAGGTAAAAACTATTGCTTGTGTAGATTTAACAGAGTTATTGGATGATGATATAGAAAATGAAGTGGATTTGATAGAAATACCAGGTTTAGATTTGTGTTCTGGAAGTAAAGCAAAAAATTCAACTAAAACTAAGACTGATAAGAAGAACTTAAGTAAAGATTTAGAAAATTCAAGTAATGTCGAAAATGATGAAAATAGAAAGACTTCATCAGGTTCGGAAATACCAGTATCCCTAGATAATACAGACTTGGAGAAGGTTTCGTTAATAAATGCATCAGACAAACAAGAAATTGTTGATAGTTCTGAAATTACCATCAGCTCAACGGAAGAAATCATTGAATTAGTAGAACATGTTAATGATAAATATGATGAGAAAGTGAAATCTTTACAAGCAGATAGAAGGGAAGGGGGCAGTTCCCCCATGTCACCAAGCGTAGATGAAACAGCAATTAAATCTGCAGATGTGAAGCAAATGATTACAGCCATCGAATCAGTTGATAAATTAGATGACGCAGCAGTTGTAGAAAAGCATTCCACAGAAAGTAAACTGGACGATCTGGAAATGGAAAGTTTTGACACGAAATCCAACACTGAAGAGATTCCGCTCGATGAAAATGACAAACAGTCTAAAGCTTTAACAAGTGAAGAGCAAATGAAAATAACAGCAAGTGTACACAGCACGACTTCAACTTCTAAAGCTCCAGGCTCTAACATCGAAATAAAAGAAACAGATCTTGCGTTTAAAACAAAAATTTATAAAAATTCGAATAAACTTGAAATGACTGAAAACGATAACTCCAAAGCAGAACAAAGTCAAGAGAGTGTTGATGCAAGCACCTTATCAGACAATATGACAGAAGTATTAGATCACACTTCAAGTGCTAATGAAAATTCCAACTCAAATTTACCAGAAAATTCCCTAAACAGTGAAGAAGCCTGCTCAATGGAAACAGAAATAATTATTGATGAAACTTTCGATGAAATTCAAACTGTAGAAGAAAGTGACAGAGAATTACAACAAGCAGATACAAATATGTCTCCATTAATAGACAAAAACGATGTAGACACTACAATAGATGTAAATTTAAACGAAGCAGAAGTTGTTGAATCATTTCCTCCAGAAAATCTTATAAACAATTCAGATTCCATTAAAAATAGACAAAATAAAGAAGAAAATGAATTAATATTAGCCTTAACTGAAGAATTACCACAAACTGAATGTGAATTAGAAGAGATTACAGAAGACTTAACAGCTAATAACAACCTTAAAACAGATCAGACTAAAACATCTAATAATATAAATGAAAATATAAAAGAAACCGTATCGGAATCTAAAGCAAATGAATCAGATGAGAATTCAACGGTCACATGTGCTGATGATATGTCCGAAGCAGATTTACTTGAAAAATCAATGGAAAATTTTACAAAAACTAAGTCAAATGAAGAAGTGGCTTTAATATCATCAGCATTAATTGAAAATAACAATAATGAATGTACGATTAAGGTTTCAGATTCACATATGGAAGAAGAAAAAAGTAATTCTCTAGCTATTCGAGCGGAACTTAAGACAATTTTAGATTCCCAAGCAGAAATAAGCAGCAAACATATTGATGATATCGAAATCCAAGCTGAAGATGAGCAAACTTGCACAAAAACTTCAGCAGAAGAAACGGAAAATCTTATTACAGTAAGAGAATCACGTGATTCTACAGTTCTTGAGCAAAACAATGAAACAGCAGAATCCAATGATCAAATGACTCTTAAAATCAGCAATGATGAGATGACATTTGAAATAGCTAACGAAAAAGGAGTAAATGCCGAGGAGACTGCAGCAAGTATTGTACTTTTGGAATCAAATAAAACAATTGTCAGCTGCGAAACCGAATCTGAAGTTCAAAAAATTTCTTTAGAAACCTCAGCAATAGATTCAGAAAATGATAGTCCAACATTAAAACCATCTGATTCCACAGCACTTGAGGCAAATAAAGATCAGTGTGTAGCAGAAAATAAACGTTTAGAAGAGACTACCAGAAACTCGTATTCGCAGGAATCAAAAGCTAGCTGTGAAAAGGAGGAGAGCGAAACCGAATTCGAAGCTTCAAAAACTTCTTTAGAAATTTCGGGAAATGAAAACCTAACATCAAAATCCTATGATTCTATAGCACCTGAAGCATATACAGATCTGGTTTTAGCAAAAAAGAAACCTTTAGAAGTGATCACACAAAAAGACGGAAGCGAAACCGAATCTAAAGTTCCAAAAACTTGTGATTCCACAATACTTGAAGCAAATAAAGATCAGACTTTGGTAGAAAAGAAACGTTTAGAAGAGACTACAGATTCGCAAGAAACAACAGCCAATAGCGAAAAGGACAAGAGCGTAATCTATGTTCCAACACCAAATTTAGAGAGTGCACCCAAAGTTTTGGAATCATGTAATACCACGGCACCTGCTATAAATAAAGTTCGGGATGTAACACAAAAGAATCCTTTAGAAGAGACTACAGCAAACAATGAGGTTTCGGAGTTGCGGGAAACAGTAGCCAGCTGTGAAAAGGAGGAGAGCAGAAGCAATTCTCAAGTTGAAATTTCAGCAAAAGTTGCGGAAAATGAAATCCAAACAACAAAATCATCTGATTTCAACGCACCGCAAGCAAATAAAAAACAGTCTTTAGCAGAAAATGTAAGATTAGAAGAAGACAATGACATGAGCAAAACTGAAACACATACTGAGGAGACTATAGAGGACGTAGCAGAAAACGCAAGTGATGAATCCAAGGAAAAATCTTACAGTAATTCCCTAAGACCTGAATCAACTACAGAAAAGTCCATAGAAAAGGCTACTGATTCAGAAGAAGAAGAAGTAAACTGCAGTAAAACGGAATTGACTAAAACTTCAACACAAGATTCGATAAATAAGATACAGATTGATATATTGGAAACAGAAGAAACTTCATTTGAAACTCCAATAATAAGTTCTACAATAACTGAAAAAATTAATAAAGAAACTGATGAAGAGATGAAAGAAGTTCCACAAAATGCGATTCCTGAATCAGAAGCACATCATGAGAAAACTTTACAAGAATCTGCTACACCCGCAACTGATAGTAATAGTAAGCAAACACAACAAGTTATTGAAGTAGCAAGCATTCTTGAATACTCTAAAGTGTCAGATAATACCCAAGATTCCAGTCTAAACGAAGAAGCTGCTATGCAAAATGTCAAAGAATGTGGCAACCGAGATCCAAAGGATCAAATATTAACTGATACTGCTGAAGTTACTAAAACTAGTTCTGAGACAGACCCGCAAACATCCGTTACTACTCCAGACTCGGCTGGATGGTTAGGAAATTCTAACGTTAGAGAATCATATGAACAAATAACCCAGATTATAAAGAGTTCCGAGACAGACGCGCAAAAATCTGTTACTACTTCAGACTCTGTTGCAAGAGAATCCAATGTTTCAAATGCTGCTGAAAAGATGAAGAATTTCAGAAATAAAAACCATGTTACTGTCAAACCTATTCAAGCCTTAATAACGGGAACCTTAAAGAAACAGTTGCAAGAATTTTTCTTACGTAGAGATAAACATTTAACGGAAAGTAAAACTAAACAATCATTTAAATCAAAAGAAACTGCTTTAGTTTTAGCAAATGAGAAACTTAAGTCAACAAAGTATTTTAAGAGTAAAGATGATCTTAACAATACACAAAATTATAGCCTTAAAGATCCCCTAGAGAAGGCAGCCAAAGATGTTAAAGCTTCACACGATATCGTTAAAGAACAGTCTGCAAAAGATTTCGAAATTAAGGAAAACGCACAAAGTCCAGCAACTCCGCAGCAGAATGAAGTTTTAGAATTTCAGGCTAAATCTACAGACTCTGGCTTAATGGGTTCCACAGAGAAAATCATAAAAGACATTGAAATGAGAAACATAGATCTTGATGAATCTGTTAATATCATCGAACTAAATGAAACGGAGAAAGAACATACTGCCAATAGAACAGCTCAAGCTAATCCTACTCAAACTATTTCAGGACATAAATCAACAGAACATCCAATTGAAGAAATAAGTAAAGATTTGAAAACACCAGAGAGGCCGTTAACAAAGAAAGTGAAAGTTGAAAAGAAAGTTCCTCAACAACAGCAAGCTACAAGTATAGATACTTCCATTGGCTTAGCAGCTTCCCCGAAACAAAACGCAAAAAATTCTTTAGATTTAGAAACTTCAAAAATAGAGCAAGTACAGAAAGCGATTTGTGAAAAGATAGTTCCTCAAGAGGTAAAGAACAATTATGTTGAGGAAAAACCTATCACTAGTTCAACATCGCCGCTTAAAACTTCTGCTGCTACAGCAATTTCTAGTAAAGAATCTGAAACGATTTACACAAGTAAAGAGCTTTATGAAGCAGTTGACATGATCGAGCTAAGTGAAACGGAGAAAGAACGTACTGCCAATAGAACAGCTCAAGCAATTCCTCTGCAAAATATGGCAAAAGATAAACCCACAAAAGATCAAATTGAAGAATTAAATGAAGATTTGCAAACTCCAGGAAGGCCGTTGACAAAGAAAGCAAAAGTTGAAAAGAAAGTTCCACAACAAATGGATACTTTTATAAAATTAAATCTGGAAGCAACTAATATAGAAACCAAAAAGCAAAACACATCCGATAATAAAAAGAAAGTACCTGTTGAATCTGTTGAACATATCAAGTTAATACCTGAAATATCCGAAGTTTCAAAGCAACAAAACGCAGACATAGAAGCGTCTTATCAACAAGATACAACAATTTGCGAAATTAAAGAGAAAATATCTGTTAGATCTGTTAAAGAGTTAACTCAATCTGCTGATCTTATAACTAACAAGTTAATCCATGAAATTCTCGAGGTTCCAAAGCAACAAAACGCAGACTTAGAAGCTACTACTAAACAACACACAACAACTTGTCAAGTTAAAGAGAAAACTTCTGTTAAATCTGTTGAAGATTTAACTCAATCTGCTGCTTCGATTACCAACAAATTACATCCTGAAATTAGCGACATTTCAAAGGAGCAACAAGCTGACTTAGAAACCACTAATAAACAACCCATAAACTCTGGTGAATCGGTGGAATATTTAACACAACCCGCTGTTCCTACAACTATCAAGTTAATTCCTGATATTCCCGGAGTTTCAAAGCAACAAAACATTGAAACTTCTAAACTACAACAAACAACAACTTGCGTAAATAAAGAGAAAATATCTGTTAAATCTATTGAAGATTTAACTCAATCTGCTGATCTTACAACTGACAACTTAATCCAGGTTCCAAAACAGCAAAACACTAACTTAGAAACTTCTAAACAACAACACACAACAACTTGCGTAAATAAAGAGAAAATATCTGTTAAATCTATTGAAGATTTAACTCAATCTGCTGTTCCTATAAGGAACAAATTAACATCTGAAATTCCCAAGAATTCAAAGCAACAAAGCGCAAATAGAAACACTGAAACTTTAGTTAACTCCATAAACCCAAATAAACATGAAAACCTCTCCGAAACCAAGAAAACTAATGAAAAACATTCCAACTTGCCGGCAAAACATGCTGTACCCGTGGGCTCTAAAATATCCGCTGTCATCGATGCCATATCACATCGTATGCAAAAAACTTTAGGAGATATTGAAAAGACTATAACTGGTTATGAGTCTAATCTTAATAAAGATCCAATTCCATCAACGTCTGCTCCTAGAGAGCAATCTTTAATGAAACAACAAGTAGAGGCAGCTGAAGGCTTTGGAAGTTTCGTACAAAAGCAATTAGCAAACGAGGTAGCTGCAAACGTGTCTTCAGTCCTTACAAACTCTCCAGAAGGTTTGGTTTGCAACAACTCCAAACATAATATTAATAAAGTTCCAATTCCATTAACATCTGCTCCTACAGTACAATCTATAATGAAACAACCATTACAGAAAGTTGAAGGCATTGGAAGTTTCATACAAAGGCAATTAGCAAACGAGGAAGTTGCAAACGTGTCCTCTCCAGAAGCTTTGGTTGGCAACAACACAAAATTCCTTAACAATAACTCCATATTGTCCGGAGAGATGAGATGTAAGGAGCAGCCTAAAACTAGCAAAGATTCTACACAAAAATCTTTACAATCCCCGGAAAACACAGACAATAAAGATGCTGGAGAGACTGAATGTTTCATTCCAAAATTGTCTTATTTTGCAACGTCTAATATTGCTACTCCAAGTAACGTATTTCAAAAAATAATAACTAAGGAAATTAACATTGAGGGCGAAATCGTAGAAGTGGTTAGAATTCATATACCCAAAGGTTCAAATGCCACCAATGAAATTAGAAAGTTTAAACAACTTACTGCAGAAATATTAAGTTCACCCGCCTCTTGTTCAAATAAAAATCAAGAAATTGAAAGAATGGTTAAGAAGAGTAATCCAATCGGCTTTGAATGTCAACAAAACAAGATTTTGGAGTCCACAGCCATTAATTCCTGTGAAATTTTAAACTCACCCGCAACTTATTCTGGTAATCATCAAGAAATTGAAAGAAATGTTAAGAAGAGTAATCCAACAGTATTTGATTCTCCTCAAATCCCAATTTTGGATTCAATAGCCAACAAGTCCTGTGAAATTTTAAACTCACCCTCAACGTTTTCAAGTAATCATCAAGAAATTGAAAGAATGATTAAAAAAACTAATCCAATAGCTTTTGAATCTCCTCAAATCATAATTTTGGATTCAACAGCCAACAAATCCTGTGAAATTTTAAACCCATCGGCAACTTCTTCAAGTAATCATCAAGAAATTGCAAAAATTGTTAAGAAAACTAATCCAACAAGCTTTGAATCTCCACAAATCACAATTTTGGATTCAACAGCCAACAAGTCCTGTGAAATTTTAAACCCATCAGCAACTTCTTCAAGTAATAATCAAGAAATTGCAAAAATTGTTAAGAAAACTAATCCAACAAGCTTTGAATCACCTCAAATCCCAATTTTGGATTCAACAACCAACAAATCCTGTGAAAATTTAAACCCTTCGGCAACTTCCTCAAGTAATCATCAAGAAATTGAAAGAATTGTTAAGAAGACTACTACAACAAGCTTTGAATCACCTCAAATCCCAATTTTGGATTCAACAACCAACAAGTCCTGTGAAATTTTAAACACACCCGCAACATCTTCAAATAAAAATCAAGATATTGAAAAAACTGTTAGGAAAAGTACTCCAACAAACACGGAATTCCAACAAATCAAGATTTTGGACACAACAGCCAACAAATCCTGTGAAAAATCCCCCTTAAAAGAATGCAAAACCCCTAGAAAAGAAACCACAATTACAGCACTCAACAAAGAAGTGGGATATCTAACACCCAAAACTCTGGCTTACAAACATAGCCAAGAGAAAGACAGCTATATCACCATCTCTTCTATACTACCAGAAACATTTAGTACTACCCCTGTTTTACCCTCGATTTCCACCACATCTCCTACGCCCTCAAATTTTAGTGGTTTATTTTCCAAGAAAACTTCCAACAATCTTAACACAGAAGATGAATTAATCAGAACTAAGAAAAAATCACCACTTTTTATCAACAAACCCAAGGAATATATAATACCAGCGGCCAGTGTTTTATGCAATGTCGACAACTTGGAGAATGCCACCAAAGCCAATAAGAAATTACACTGGGAACTGTTGGAAAATAAAAATGAAATGACCGAAATTGAAGATGATGCCGATGTCGATACCACAGATGAGGAAGAACCCAAAATTAAGGAAGAACCTTTAGAACAAGCTTCAACCTCGCCTAAACAAACTAGTCCACAAAGTAAAACCAGTGATCAAAAATTGCAAAAGACTTCAACCTCCGAAACGGATACCCAAACAGAAGATGAATCCCTACTAAAAGAGTTGAAACGTCAGGATACCCATAAAAAGCTAAAGCGTAAATCTTCCAAGGTACATAAATCTAAGCACCATAAACATAAATTGCCCAAAACTGTTAAGGCTAGACTAAAAGCTATAGCTAAGCGTAATGAAAAAGACACCCTAACAGATAGTGGTCCAATGGTACAGCCACCTTTTACTATTATCTTGCCCAAAAGACCCGTGGGAAGGCCTAGAAAATTACAGAATTGTCCCAAAGTGGAAAAGGTGGTGGTGCAGCATAAAAAGAGAGGACGCAAACCCAAACAAATAGTGCTTAAGCCTAATGATGTAGCGACTCCTAAGGAATCTTTAGAAAGTAGTTACAAAACTAAATCGAATGAATCTTTTAAAGAAAAGAAACGTAATGCTAAAGAGAGATACAGTCCGGATGTTGTAAATAATTTGGAAAACACATTGAGAATTCTATCGTCATCTGTTGAAAGACTGGAAATATGTGATGAGACTTGTAATTCAAGGGGTAAGTGCATTAATGTTTTTCTTAAAATTCTATCATTTCATTTTGTTTAAAAGGGAAATTTGTTTTAAGATATTTGTTTAACTAAAATTTAGTTTAAACTCAAGTTGAGGAACCTAGCAATCTGTAGAAATCCTATTAAAGCTTTAATATGGTCCAGACTATGTCGTTGGAAGGAAAAGGTTGTCCTTTTTGTTGAAACAACTAGGAATTTAGATATTGCAACGGTTTATCGATTGTTGCCAATGTTAAGTCTTTTATATTGGTAAGAGTTGACTCAACAGAAGGTGATAGAGAGAGTTTAGAATAATTTTTAAAACCATGGCTGGAGAAGAGAGTCATTGAAGGCGATGGATTTTAAACCAAGGAGCCTGTCTGCATTTCTACTAATAATACTTGAGAGACTGGTAGATCATGCCACTCTTCTCATTAGCGACACTCAACATTCCAACCTTTAGTTTAAATCTGTTGAGAGTGCGCAACATGAGGTTGTAGGTTGTATTGGCCACAGTTTTGAGGTATTTTTTGGTCACAGAAGAAGCTTTAAACAACATCAAGATTGAGGCGAATAGGGATTAGCTAGTAGAGCAAGGAGTACAAGACTTTCTGGTGAAAAAGGTTCGAGTTGTCTGCGTGAGTACCTGAAGTGTAGCTGTAATCATAAGTGGTACTTTTTCAATCACTGGGAGAGCTAGAAACAAGTCAAATCTGCCATTTTGTGACATACAAAGAACTCTCAGGTGACAATTCCTGTACATGTTTTGCAATCATACGTCACTAGGAAACAGTCCTTAGTATTTGGTAGACCGAAATATGACCTCCAAGACTTTGTTCATAACTCACAGACGACACACTGCGGTAACTCTAGTTTGAACAGAATAAGCCCTGAACATACCCCGATAAAGAAAGGAATTTTATCGTTAACAGTATATATATTCTATACATTGACTTGGGTATGCGGGTGCGGTGAGCTTCATATACTAATAATTCATTATGTATCCCATTCATTTTGCATCAACTCATTCCCAACATTTAATAGTTCTACAGTTACAACAGCACCGAACGTATCCCAAAATATTAATTTCACTGGTCTAATTCCCAATATTAAATTCCACAGTCGCACTGTTCGCCGTGCAACATTATCTTCTCTAGATTTGGGTTTCAATCACAACCAGCACTTGCACCCAAATAGAACTCCGGATTACAATAACACCAACGTGATGGACGGTTTACCAAGGCATATGCCTCGGAGGTCTTTCTGGTGAAGTGGATAGTCTGTATGTTTAGCAGCAGAGCTATCGACTGACGTCCAAGGCGCTCCCACGACAATAGGATCTTTGCTTCGGAACGAGCGGCCAAAGATCGTCAAACCAGCGACAGCAGTATCAACCGAAAGTTTTTTCCCTAGAAAAGAACTATCGGCCATAGTCGAACTGTTACAAGAACAACAACCGACGTCCGAGTGATCACTACATTAGGAGAAATGTTGTCAGAGGAACGCGGCAGAGAGATGTTCTTTTGATATTTTGAGGAGATGTGATATCCTTTGGTTAAAGCTCTTTGAATCCGAAGTGGGAAGATTGTTGTCAATGCGGATGGCGTAGTGGTATTGGTAAAGGGAATCTAGTTATTCACTATCTTCAAGATTATGTAAGCTCCGCAGGCCGAACTTTCGTTATGGGTGAGAACGTCACGTAAAACTTAACAGACGCTTCAAGATAGATAACTTTAGGTTGTCTAGAATAGATGAATCCCAGCTAATTTTATCTAATAAAAAGAAAAGTTCGTTCCTTGATAGTGAATTATCATGGACGAAGAATACTCAGAATATAATGAGAAAAAAGGGTCGAAATATGGATTTTGGTTGTATTATCTGGTGGTAATAGACAGCATTAGGAAGGTACTTAAGAAATCTCAAAGTTGCGCCTCGCTTAGCCTTACAGGTCCTTTAGATGGACACTGATATAGTATTATGTAAGTTCCCTATGAGCACCAGGAAGCTGCTATGAGTCTGCTTTAGTTATAAATTTCCATGAAGCATGAAATTCCCAGTAGAATTTCCAATTATAGGATTGGGACTTTGGACTTCGGAGTTCGCTGACAAAGTGGGGGAGTCGTTCTTTCAGTAAGTAGTCTACTGTGAGGATTCGGGTATTCTCTCACACTTTGAGATCGCAATCTTTTGTCTTTTAAGGAACTCGTCTCTAAACCTCACGGTTAACAGTATCTTCATTTACTACTAACGAATTTAATAGAATTTCGAAGACTTGTTCACATTTTCCAGTATTAGAATCATCTCATATCTTTGAAAGACACTAACAGAAGAGTTTTAATGAAAATTTTAATCAATATAATTAAAAAAAATTACAAAACATTTCAGATTCATCAAAACAGAGAAAAACCTTCGAAAAACAGATGGAAGAAAGCCAATATGAAGATGCCTTTAATACATCTATGATTTACCACAAACAAGATTCTTCAAGGGAAAGTATTAATATATCTGCAGTAGAGAATCCGATAACTGAATCCCAGAAAATGTTGCAAAAACAGAATAAACCAGAGTCAACAAAACCTTTCGAGACAGCTAAAGTGTCTTCTTATAAGACTGATTTATTAAGTGCCTCTATAATTAAGGAGCCTGTTATAAAACTTATTGAACTCCCTTCAACTAGTAGGGAAGCTCAAAGCAAACTTCTTATAATTAGTAGTGAAAGAAAGCCAGGAAAAGTAAAATCTAATGAACTTAGTTGCAGGACAAAGAAAGAGAAATCACTGAAATCAAAAAGCAAAATATTAATGAAAAAGAAATTGAAATCAAAAATGAAAAATAAAGTAGCACCGTTTATATCTTTAGAAGATATAGGCATAAAGGTAAGACCACTCAAGGGCCACTTGTCGTCATTTAAAATACCCAAAATTAAGAAAGATACTGAAGAATCTATTGATGACTCTTGGAAATTGGAAGCATATGAAGAATTGGAAAAGAAAGATGATAAAGAGGATGAAAGGGAGGCAGTAGAACATGAAAAAGAAAGGAGAGATAATGAAAGGGAAGAGAAAGACAAGCAGCTCTCACCAAGACCTAAAGCATCTAAAGAAAAGGAGACTACTAATGTTAAAGAAACTAATCAGAAATCAGAAAAGTTGGATAATATGAAACCTTTGCAAAAGGAATCTAACTTGGAGACCATACAAGCGCCCCATAATAAACCCGAAAGTAAAGATGGTTCCAATACACCTGGTAATTACATCATCCAATTCGATAATAAAACGAAAACTGGCAAAAGGAAACTATTTAGTCCTGATATGTATGATGAAAGCGAAAAGGCAGAAAATTTTGAAATATCGGAAAATAAAAACAGTCAACAAATCTATGAAGAGCAATGTCAATACCTCAGCGAAACTCACGAACTAAATCCGGTAAAATTCACACAAAAATCTTTAATTTACTCCAAGAAAGCTTCGGACATTAGTCTAGTCGCCAATTCAGATGGTGGAGAAACAAGTTCAAATAATACGAGTACAAAACCTCGTAGAAAATCAATTAATATTCATAGAAGAATATTGGATTCCAGTAGTGAGGAAGACGAGGTCAATGCAGGAAGAACAAATGAAGTTAAAGAACTTTCAGAGGAAGTTACTAAAACTACAAAAACTTCGAAAACTGAAGCTGGAAAGGAAAGAAACTTAGAGGAAGCAACGGAGGCCATTTCAGCACTTACAAAAGAAACTAAAAAACCTTTAAGAGGTCGTAGGAAATCTATGTATGTTGAAAGTACTGCCAAAGAAACTGTTGTATCCGAGGAAAGTGAAACAAAGAAAGAGAGTAAAGTTACACGCAGAAAGTCAATGTATATAGAAAGGACTTCACCCGAGGCAGTTCAGTCTGAGGATAGTGAAACTATCAAACCGAAAAAACAACCTGCACGCCGAAAATCGATGTATTTTGAAAGTGCTCCAATAGAAGCAGTGGAAACTGAAGAAGAAACCATTAAACCTAGTAAAACTAGTCGACGAAAATCCATGTATGTAGAAAGCTCTGGCAAAGAAGCAGTCGAGTCTGAGGAAAGTGAAACCAGCAAGCGTATTAAACCTATACGTATAAAATCAATGTATGTTGAAGGTACTCCATTGGAACCAGTGGAAACTGAAGAGGAAACTATCAAAGCCAGTAAAACTAATCGACGGAAGTCCATGTATGTTGAGAGCACTGCCAAGGAAGTTGTCGAGCCTGAGGAAAGTGTACCAACCAAACGTAATATACCGTCACGCAGAAAGTCAATGTATGTAGAAAGAACTCCATTAGAAGCAATTGAAACTGATGAAGAAACAACTAAACACAATAAAACTAATCCAGGAAAATCTATTCCTGTTGAAAGCACTTCCCAGGAAGCTGTAGAGCCTGAGAAAAGTGTAACAACTAAGCGTAACATACCTGTACGCAGAAAGTCAATGTATGTAGAAAGAACTTCATTAGAGAAAATTGAAACTGATGAAGAAACAACTAAACGGGCTAAAACTAATAAAGAAGAATCCCTTAATGTTGGAAGCACACATTTGGAGTCTAAAAACGTTAAAGCTGACAAACCCATTAAAGCATTACGCCGAAAATCGGTGTACTTTGAAAGTCCTGCTTCATTGGAAAGTGAAACTGAGGGAATTGAAGCGAACAAACCCATTAAAGCTTGTGCAGAAACTAAAAATGTTCAGGAACCACAAACTGCGAGAGATAGTTCCAAATTAACTGAAAAATGCAATGAGCAGCTTGGGAATGAACCGCATCCTAAAGAGATTAAAGCAAACAAACCTATTAAAGCCATACGCCGAAAATCGATGTACATTGAAAGTCCTGCTTCATTGGAAAGTGAGACTGAAGGAATTGAAGCAAAAAAACCCTTAAAAGCTGGTGCCGAAACAGCGCCAAACCATTCCAAATTAACAGAGAAATGTAATGAAGAGCATGGCAAGGAATTGCATCCTAATGAGGTTAAAGCAGATAGATCTATTAAAGCCATACGCCGAAAATCAATGTATATTGAAAGTCCTGCTGTCTTAGAAAGTGAAATTGAAGCTAACAAATCCGTTAAAGCTGGTATAGAAACTGAATTGGTACAGGAGCCTCAAACAGCGCTAGATAGTTCCAAATTAACTGAGAATTGTAATGAACAGTGCGACAAAGAACCGCAACCCAAATCTGACAAACCCATTAAAGCTATACGCCGAAAATCAATGTACATTGAAAGTCCTGCCTCATTGAAAAGTGATAGTGAAGTAATTGAAGTGAATAAACCCATTAAAATTGGTTCAGAAACTAAACTTGTTCAGGAGCCACAAACTGAGCTAGACAAATCCAAACTAACCGAGAATTGTAATGACCAACAAGACAAGGAACTGCAGCCAACAAAAGCCATACAATCCTTTAAAATGCGCCGTAAAACTTTAAACATATCAAAACCCCAAACAGAAAACATTATAGAAACGTCTTCCAGTTCACTGAATCCATCTAAAATTGAAGAATTTAAAATGGATTCTAAAACGAACGACATTTCAAAAAGTCTATGTGAACATCCAAAGGAATCTACGAAACCTATAACTTCCTTCAAAATGCGGAGGAAATCCCTGTATTTGGAAAGAAATTCGTTGAAGAATGAAGATATTGAAAAGGATTCAAGAGATTTAAAGAAAGTGGAACCCGTAAAGGAGACAAAGGTTGAGGAACGCAACTTAAAGAACAAAGAAGAAAGTAATTTAGATTCTAATAACGCAATTGGAACAAGAAACTCTAAAATAGATTCTTTAAGAAAACAAATAGTTACAGATTCCGATTCCTTAATGGTGCAACAAAAATCCAATAAAATACCTTGCAAATCTACCAATCAACAACACAATTTAGAAACCAACAATGAGGAACACACTTCAGAAGATGAATTAGAGCAAGAATCTGAAAGTAAAAGACTTAAACTTGACATGGGATCGGACACCTTACCTCCCGATGCGATGGCCCAAAAGAAATCTATAAAAATGCGCAGACAGTCTACGACTCAGCGGCACAATTTAGATTCCCTTATCCCAGATAGGGCGTGTAAGAAAGATTTAGAAGTTTCCAAGAAATCTAAACAAGATAAGGAAAAGAAATCTGAAGACAAAAGAACACCACAAACAGACACCGTTTCCGTAACAATTAAAGCTCGCAGGAAATCTACAAATCAAACAAGAGATTCCGGTTCCAGCATTGAACAGGAAGCTAGGAAAGATTCAACAAAAACAAAGGTAATTAAACCAGAAGAAACTAAAAACAGTCAGCAAATGGATTCAGAAGCCAAATCCCTAGATGTTTCAAAGCCAGCAAAGCCTATTAAAATGCGTAGAAAGTCCACAATTGAGCGAGTTAATCTAGAAGCAACAGAATCTACAAAATCCACAACATCTAAACAAGTATTAGAGAAAAAGTGTGAAGAGAAACTTCCTCAAATAGAGAATAGTAAACAAACTGAAACACTCTCCTCGTCCTCCATGAAAATGAGAAGAAAGTCAACAAATCAGCCACCAACTGAAGAATCCTGTAGCAAAGACATAGACCATAATAAGGATGTAGATACCGACTCTTCCTTAGTACTGACACCACACAAATCCATTAAAATACGCCGAAAGTCAATAAATCATCTAAGAATTTTAGATTCCAGTAGTAGTGATGACAATGAGCCACTGATTAAAAAACCTACCGTGATAGCAACTGAACTGAAAACTCCTTTAACAACAGCACCCAAAAGCAGATCACGTAAGAAACGTGTGGTTAAAGTTTTAAGCAGCTCAATGGAATCACCTGTAACCAACACCACCAATAGTTCACATCAATCTTCCGATCATACCTCACCTCTCGCCTCACCCAATCATCCCATTTTCGATACAGAAGTTCCCACACAAAGTACGGAATTTGCTGCCTCCATGCCTATGACACCAAATCAACAAGATGACAACAAATTTAAGGAAATCGATTCAAAATTACATGAAATCTTTCAATCACCCCAATACACAGTGGATTATAGAATATCAGCAGCAGTGGATTCATCTAATGTAGCCATATTACCGCCTCCGGCCTTTAAAAGCGACATAAATGAGACACCACCGGATTTCAATAGCGCAATAAATCAAAGTTCTGTAAATATTTCCCAAATAAACGACAGCAACTCAACTTTAAATGACACAACGGCTACACAAAGTGGCAGCGAAGTGAAACATTTATCTTTGGGTGCCGCAGATTATCGTTTTGAAAAAGTTTCCGATAACGTTATCAATTTGTTTATATCACGCAAGCGTAAACGTAAGCGTAATAATTAAATGGTAGAAATACATAAAGTGTTATGATATTAAGATTATACTGTTAAGTTTAGTTTTAAAATTATTATAGTTTTAAGTTGTTTTTTTCTATATTTTCAAAAATTTCTCCAGGAATTTATTTTTAAATTGAAAAGATTTGTTTAAAAACTTTCGGGTTTTTTGAAAAATTCATGAATTAAATCGTTAAAAAGTTTTGTTATTTTGCTTGTAATGAATTTAAATGTGAATTCATGTATTAAAACGTTATAAAATTGTTATTTTACTTTGAAATTGAAATTAAATGCCATTCGTATTATTTATATTTAATTGCAAAAATATTATTTTCAGAAAAATATATATATATCTCGCTTATTTTTAAAAATCAAAATAAAGTAAACTTTATTTTGTAATTAATAACAATTAACAAGTATTTTAATTTATGCAAAAGTGTTAATATCTTATTATATAGACGATGTCGAGATCAGAAAGACTAAAGAGGTCCTAAAGACGGTCTTAAGCTAGGCTCAATCGAGAGGCTGTCAGTAATCTATATTTTCATAAGAAAGATGAAAATTTCTCAATATATTGAATCCTGTTTTTAGAGCAACAAGATAACGGTTACCCATGGTCACCATGGGTAACCGTTATAGGAGAACCAATGGACACTAATATCGGACGAGTCAAATCGTATAGCAAACTCAGAATATGTCGGAAACTTTGAAACATTGATCCCAATAACAATTAACAAGTATTTTAATTTATGCAAAAGTGTTAATATCTTATTATACAGACGATGTCGAGATCAGAAAGACTAAAGAGGTCCTAAAGACGGTCTTAAGCTAGGCTCAATCGAGAGGTTGTCCGTAATCTATATTTTCATAAGAAAGATGAAAATTTCTCAATATATTGAATTCTGTTTTTAGAGCAACAAGATAACGGTTACCCATGGTGACTGCTCTATATAGGAGAACCAATGGACACCAATATCGGACGAGTCAAATCGTATAGTAAACTCAGAATATGTCGGAAACTTTGAAACATTGATCCCAATAACAATTAACAAGTATTTTAATTTATGCAAAAGTGTTAATATCTTATTATACAGACGATGTCGAGATCAGAAAGACTAAAGAGGTCCTAAAGACGGTCTTAAGCTAGGCTCAATCTAGAGGCTGTAAGTAATCTATATTTTCACAAGAAAGATGAAAATTTCTCAATATATTGAATCCTGTTTTTTGAGCAACAAGATAACGGTTACCCATGGTGACTGTTCTATATAGGAGAACCAATGGACACTAATATCGGACGAGTCAAATCGTATAGCAAACTTAGAATATGTCGGAAACTTTGAAACATTGATCCCAGTTAGAAACGGAACATTAAAACAACATACCTAGAGGAATCCGGCTGTGGTCACCCAAACGGACCTGGGGTTCTACACTGAAAATCCAGAAACAGAATTATAGAACAATACCGTCAGAACACTAGCTTCCAGGTAGAACTGCTTGAAATAACGGAATATGTAATTGCTAAAAGGGCAATTAAGGCGATATCAGTACCTCGTTTCTGTAATTTTCTCGAATCGAGAAAAAACTTAAAATATAATAGTCTTCCAGTTTTTAACAGTGTGACTCTGATTATTTTTAAACTGTACTCATAAAATTTAATAAGAAATTTTTAAATTCTTGTATTCAC
>NW_023997630.1:0-19413 GCF_015586225.1 Lucilia sericata
ACAGAACTAGAAAACTAAACAGAAAGAACAGAACTAGAACAGAACTAGAACAGAACTAGAACAGAACTAGAACAGAACTAGAACAGAACTAGAAGAGAACTAGAACAGAACTAACTAGAACAGAACTAGAACAGAACTAGAACAGAACTAGAACAGAACTAGAACAGAACTAGAACAGAACTAGAACAGAACTAGAACAGAACTAGAACAGAACTAGAACAGAACTAGAACAGACTAACTAGAAAACTAGAACAGAACTAGAACTACAGAACTAATACAGAACTAACAGAACTAGAACAGACTAACTACAGAACTAGAACAGAAACTAGAACAGAACAGAAACAGAACAGAACTAGAACAGAAACTAGAACAGAACTACAGAACTAGAACAGAACTAGAACGAACTAGAACAGAACTAGAACAGAACTAGAACAGAACTAGAACAGAACTAGAACTGAACTAGAACAGAACTAGAACAGAACTAGAACAGAACTAGAACAGAACTAGAACAGAACTAGAACAGAACTAGAACAGAACTAGAACAGAACTAGAACAGAACTAGAACAGAACTAGAACAGAACTAGAACAGAACTAGAACAAACTAGAACAGAACTAGAACAGAACTAGAACAGAACTAGAACAGAACTAGAACAGAACTAGAACAGAACTAGAACTGAACTAGAACTGAACTAGAACTGAACTAGAACTGAACTAGAACTGAACTAGAACAGAACTAGAACTGAACTAGAACTGAACTAGAACTGAACTAGAACTGAACTAGAACTGAACTAGAACTGAACTAGAACTGAACTAGAACTGAACTAGAACTGAACTAGAACTGAACTAGAAACTGAACTAGAACTGAACTAGAACTGAACTAGAACTGAACTAGAACTGAACTAGAACTGAACTAGAACTGAACTAGAACTGAACTAGAACTGAACTAGAACTGAACTAGAACTGAACTAGAACTGAACTAGAACTGAACTAGAACTGAACTAGAACTGAACTAGAACTGAACTAGAACTGAACTAGAACTGAACTAGAACTGAACTAGAACTGAACTAGAACTGAACTAGAACTGAACTAGAACTGACTAGACTGAACAGAACTGAACTAGAACTGAACTAGAACTGAACTAGAACTGAACTAGAACTGAACTAGAACAGAAACAGAACTGGAACAGAACTAGAACTGAACTAGAACAGAACTAGAACTGAACTAGAACAGAACGAACTGGAACAGAACTAGAACAGAACTAGAACAGAACTAGAACAGAACTAGAACAGAATACTAAACAGAACAAGAACAGAACTAGAACAGAACTAGAACAGAACTAGAACAGAACTAGAAACTAGAACAGAACTAAACAGAACGAGAACAGAACTAGAACAGAACTAGAACAGAACTAGAAAGAACTAGACATGAACTTACTGAACTAGAACTGAACAGAACTGAACTAGAAACTGAACTAGAACTGAACTAGAACTGAACTAGAACTGAACTAGAACTAGAATGACTAGAACTGAACTAGAACTGAACTAGAACTGAACTAGAACTGAACTAGAACTGAACTAGAACTGAACTAGAACTGAACTAGAACTGAACTAGAAATGAACTGAACTAGAACAGAACTAGAACTGGAACAGAACTAGAACTGAACTAGAACTGAACTAGAACTGAACTAGAACAGAACTAGAACTGGAACAAGAACTAGAACAGAACTAGAACAGAACTAGAACAGAACTAGAACAGAACTAGAACAGAACTAGAACAGAACAAGAACAGAACTAGAACAGAACTAGACAGAACTAGAACAGAACTAGAACAGAACTAGAACCGAACTAGAACAGAACTAGAACAGAACTAGAACAGAACTAGAACAGAACTAGAACTGAACTAGAACTGAACTAGAACTGAACTAGAACTGAACTAGAACTGAACTAGAACTGAACTAGAACTGAACTAGAACTGAACTAGAACTGAACTAGAACTGAACTAGAAACTGAACTAGAACTGAACTAGAACTGAACTAGAACTGAACTAGAACTGAACTAGAACTGAACTAGAACTGAACTAGAACTGAACTGAAATGAACTAGAACTGAACTAGAACTGAACTAGAACTGAACTAGAACTGAACTAGAACTGAACTAGAACTGAACTAGAACTGAATACTAGAACTGAACTAGAACTGAACTAGAACTGAACTAGAACTGAACTAGAACTGAACTAGAACTGAACTAGAACTGAACTAGAACTGAACTAGAACTGAACTAGAACTGAACTAGAACTGAACTAGAACTGAACTAGAACTGAACTAGACTGAACTAGAACTGAACTAGAACTGAACTAGAACTGAACTAGAACTGAACTAGAACTGAACTAGAACTGAACTAGAACTGAACTAGAACTGAACTAGAACTGAACTAGAACTGAACTAGAACTGAACTAGAACTGAACTAGAACTGAACTAGAACTGAACTAGAACTGAACTAGAACTGAACTAGAACTGAACTAGAACTGAACTAGAACTAGACTGAACTAGAACTGAACTAGAACTGAACTAGAACTGAACTAAACTGAACTAGAACTGAACTAGAACTGAACTAGAACTGAACTAGAACTGAACTAAACAGAACTGAACTAAAATTGAACTAGAACTAGAACAAAACTAAAACAAAACAAAACTAGAACAGAAGTAGAACTAGAGAACAAACTAGTTTCTGTAAAAAAGAGTTACAACTTATTTACGATAAGATCAGCATAAATCACACACCCTTATTCTTAATGTTGCTATACAAATTATTAAAAATAATATACATGGCTAATAAATTAAGTGTCTTGTGACAACATTTTAAAACATCAAGAGTCCATTCGACGCCAATTAACTTTTATAGTTCATATAAAGCTACATATTAACATTCCAAACAGAATCAAAATATCAAAAAAAAAGGTTCTAATAAAGATAAAACCAAATTAATTTGTAATTTTCATATGTGACTTTAACTGAAGCAAGATTTCTGTTTAGTGATAAAATTACAAAAAAAAAAAAAAAAAAAACATGACATTTTTGTACAATGAACTAATTGTGATTCATATTTATGCCACCTGTTGTTAATTGATCATTAAATTAACTGTAAGTGTTTAAGGTATTATGTATTCAGGCTTGCTGTTGCCAAAAAGGTTCAGATTATGGTTTCACAAGGTGATTTTTTAAGTCAATTTCACGATGTCTGTGTATCTGTTGGTTTAAACTTGGTAATTTACCCAAGCCCCCTTGCAGAGATTATTTCAGAATATTTGGCTTTGGGTACTAATAGGTATTAAATGAAATATAATTCCGAACTCATGAAGATGGCCTGGATGCGGCCTGAGAGAGAACCTACTCACCAGATAAGGCCTTCTTCTATTAACAATCATTTTTTTTAAAGTTTTATAGAAATCGGTCTATAATTAAAATGATTTATCTTATAGCTGCTGTAGGGTATTAAACATTTCAGAATATTGGGTTCAGAAAAACTGCTTGTGCGTGTTGCAGGTTAAATCAAGTCATGTTTATATGACATGGATATTAATAAAAAAGTATAACCTTGTATTTAATTAATGGGCTTTTAAAAAGTGTAAGTTTTTTTCTAAGAACTTTATAAATGTATATTAAAAAGTCGTATTTTTTCATTGCATCTTTAAAGTGAAGTGGTTAATATATTTATTTAATATTTTTATAACGTATAAAATTTAAAAGAATAACAATTTAATATTGTTTAGCGAAAAACTCTTCATAGGGTAATTTCGAAAAGACATCATTCAAAATTTTCTGCATTATTGGTGTAAGACCATTAAAAAGTGAATTATGAATTTCGTTAAAAATGTCCAACCAATTTTCATTAATGAAAACATTAACATTATTGGTCAAAACTTTATCGCCATTGAATAAATTATCGAAATTGAAAACGACCTTTTTCGGTGTAAGAGAGCCGGTTAAATTTTCGATTTTCATATAATGCGACCATTCTTGACATAAGGAGAGCCAGAGAATTGTATAGCAAGGGTAACATCGTCTGAAAGTGATAATATATCGTATTTAAGAGCAAAAATTTATCCTTTATTTAAACTTACTCAATGTTATATCATGCTTTCCAATACCTTCTACTGGCAGCACTATCACCTGACCTTTGACATTATAATCGCCTGTCATATGAATAAGAGGTATTTGTAACTTTATCTCATGTTTTTTACTCAAGTCCCTTTCGAAGCCACTGTAGGAATATAAAAAAAATTTAAAACCAATCACAAACCTTTCTAAAAACCAAATCCCTACCTTACGCCTATGGCCTTAGCATCTTTCAGACCATTTAGTAAATTATTTTTCATAATCAAGTCTATATTAACGGGACTATTGGGACCGGGTTGTATGTTCAACAAAGGCACACTCAAAGGATCAAGTTTTGGCAAATTAATAAAACCATCACCTAAAAATATATCATATTCCCAACAAAATAAAATTTTATTTAAAGAATTCCAATCACTTACCTGCATATTTGGAATTTAAGAAAAAGTTAATACGTTCTTGTATACATCTGGTATCCTTATAACGGCAGGGTCTAGGATTTAGAGCTAAAACGAAAACTACAATATTATGTATTTCAAAATTATTTACTTCAATTAACTTACGAAAATTTCCCTTAGCCTTAGCTATTATAACGAATAAAATTGTAAGGATTTTAAAAAATAGTTTTCTTTAAACATTTTGTATAAAATGCAAATTTAGGCGTTTGTTTCTGAATTTGAAATTACAACTGATATCTGTTTTAGTTTTAGCTTCGTTTTTATATTAGCGAAATCTAATTGTAACTGCAATAGGAAGATCATAACTTATTTTAAATATGAGATTTATAATTATGAAATGTTAATAAATATTGCATTCAAATAGTAATAATATAAAAATATAAATTAAACTGTGTAGTTGTTTTACATCAGTCTAGTCTAGTAATATTCATACTTTGTAAAAAAAAACAATCTTAGAAATTCCATACAATAGTCTTGTCTGTAATCGAAACTATAGTCTAGTCTATAGTATAGTCTATAATGCAGTCTATAGTCTTGTCTATAGTCTAGTCTAGTTTATAGACTATAGACTAGTCTATAGATTAGACTATAGACTAGTCTATAGATTAGACTATAGACTAGACTATAGACTAGACTATATAGACTATAGACTAGACTATAGACTAGACTATAGACTAGACTATAGACTAGACTATAGACTAGACTATAGACTAGACTATAGACTAGACTATAGACTAGACTATAGACTAGACTATAGACTAGACTATAGACTAGACTATAGACTAGACTATAGACAAGACTATAGACTGCACTATAGTCTTGTATATAGTCTAGTCTATAGTCTAGTCTATAGTCTAGTCTATAGTCTAGTCTATAGTCTAGTCTATAGTCTAGTCTATAGTCTAGTCTATAGTCTAGTCTATAGTCTAGTCTATAGTCTAGTCTATAGTCTAGTCTATAGTCTACTAGTCTAGTCTATAGTCTAGTCTATAGTCTAGTCTATAGTCTAGTCTATAGTCTAGTCTATAGTCTAGTCTATAGTCTAGTCTATAGTCTAGTCTATAGTCTAGTCTATAGTCTAGTCTATAGTCTAGTCTATAGTCTAGTCTATAGTCTAGTCTATAGTCTAGTCTATAGTCGAGTCTATAGTCTAGTCTATAGTCTAGTCTATAGTCTAGTCCTATAGTCTAGTCTATTGTCTAGTCTATAGTCTAGTCTATAGTCTAGGTCTATAGTCTAGTCTATAGTCTAGTCTATAGTCTAGTCTATAGTCTAGTCTATAGTCTAGTCTATAGTCTAGTCTATAGTCTAGTCTATAGTCTAGTCTATAGTCTAGTCTATAGTCTAGTCTATAGTCTAGTCTATAGCTAGTCTAAGTCTATAGTCTAGTCTATAGTCTAGTCTATAGTCTAGTCTATAGTCTAGTCTATAGTCTAGTCTATAGTCTAGTCTAGTCTAGTCTATAGTCTAGTCTATAGTCTAGTCTATAGTCTAGTCTATAGTCTAGTCTATAGTCTAGTCTATAGTCTAGTCTATAGTCTAGTCTATTAGTCTAGTCAACAGGAAGAGCCGCAGTATGGGCTTGTGGAAACAAGGCCATAGAAGTGGGTATGAAGGAGCAGCATGAAGGACTATAGATTGGGGGAGTCAGAGAACTAATGAAAGGGGAAGAATACTGCTTGACGCCTTTTCTCAACTCGACCTAATTCTCGTGAATAAGGGTAATTCGTATACATTCAGAAGGGCCGGCTATGGCTCGATTGTTGACCTAACATTCGTAAGTGCAAACCTATCAAGAGATGTAGAATGGCAGGTTAGCGAGCACTATACGTATAGCGACCACCATGCAATAATACTCACTGTACATACCGGAAGTCATACGGTGTCAAAAAGCACTAAGGTAAAAATTCAAGGGTGGTCTAAAGACAAAATCGATATGGAGTGTTTCACCGAAACTTTCTCCAATTACAACATAATAGAAGGCACAGCAACGGAAATGTGTAGGCAGCTATAGTCTAGTCTATAGTCAAGTCTATAGTCAAGTCTATAGTCTAGTCTATAGCCTAGTCTATAGTCTAGTCTATAGTCAAGTCTATAGTCTAGTCTATAGTCTAGTCTATAGTCTAGTCTATAGCCTAGTCTATAGTATAGTCTATAGTCTAGTCTATAGTATAGTCTATAGTCTAGTCTATAGTATAGTCTATAGTCTAGTCTATAGTCTATAGTATAGTCTATAGTCTAGTCTATAGTCTAGTCTATAGTCTAGTCTATAGTCTAGTCTATAGTCTAGTCTATAGTCTAGTCTATAGTCTAGTCTATAGTCTAGTCTATAGTCTAGTCTATAGTCTAGTCTATAGTCTAGTCTATAGTCTCGTCTATAGTCTAGTCTATAGCCTAGTCTATAGTCTAGTCTATAGTCTAGTCTATAGTCTCGTCTATAGTCTAGTCTACAGTCTAGTCTATAGTCTAGTCTATAGTCTCGTCTATAGTCTAGTCTATAGTCTAGTCTATAGTCTGGTTTATAGTCTAAAGGGAAATTAATTTTGTACTTTAAGACCTAAAAGGTAATATATTTTAGTCGAGACTACAGTTTTGTCTATAGTCTAGACTATAGTTTAGTCAGTAGTCGTCACTATAGTTAATCTATAGTCATTTATATGGTTTATAGTCGAGACTATAGTTTTGTCTATAGTCGAGTCTATAGTTTTGTCTATAGTCGAGACTATAGTTTTGTCTATAGTCGAGACTATAGTTTTATCTATAGTCGAGACTATAGTTTTGTGTATAGTCTAGACTATAGTTTAGTCAGTAGTCGTAACTATAGTTAATCTATAGTCATTAATATTGTTCATAGTCGTGACTATAGTCTATTCTATAGTCGAGACTATAGTATTGCTTATAGTCGAGTTTAAAGTCTTGTGGATTATATTTTTTAATATTTTCTAAATGGCATCACCCATATTACCCTTCGATACCCTAAAACTTATTAATTCTAAAATCAAGTTGTCATATAAAAGCAATAATTCCAATAAGAACTGTAATAAAAATAATCAATTAATATGAAAATGAATTTGAAAATAAGACGATCATTAATTGAATAAATCAAAGCAAATACAAACTAGGTAGCAGCAAACAACAATATCTGGTTGTAGGAATTGTACGTCATGGAAAAAAGTAAATAAATTTTTTAAAATGCTGATTTTGAATATTATTTATATTTGAATTTTTATTTTTATATGTTATAATATTAATATGTAGTTACTTTATTCAATAAAATATTTATCATAAGGATATTTACTGAAAACCTCATTAATAACATCCTTAAAAATATCACCAAATGCTTTACATATCGAAAGACGTACTTCGGCATAAATTTCTTGCCAATTTTCGTTTAAAAACAAATTCATATTATCACCTAAAGCTTTATCGCCATTAAATAGATTTTCCACCTTATATATCATGCCCTTGGGTTCAGCATCCGAATTCATTTCCTCAATATGCATATATGTGGCACCATCTTTTTCCATCGGTGTTCCCACAAAATTCATAAAAATTTCAACATCAACTGCAAAGATAAGTAAATGCTTGAATGCTTGAAAATGGTCAGCATGAAGTGAAATTTACCCATTAGTTATATTCGATTTACCCGTACCCTTAATGGGTAATATCAAAATTTTACCATCAATATCATAATCACCAACTACGCTCATATAATCGGAATGTAACATAATGCTATGTTTACCAGTTAAATCTTTGCCGAAGCCCCTGTTAATAAATTTTAGTGTTTAGTAAAACGATAAAATTTTTGAACAAATTTTTTATAAATTTTACTTGATTTTATTGCCTTGAGCTTTTCAAATCCATACATAAGGTTATTTTTCAATACCAAATCCAAACTAACAGGACTTTCTTTACCCTGATGTATATTAACGGTATTAGCTTTTAATGGATTAAGTGATTGCAAATTTATTGAGTCATCGCCTGCGATAAAATAAAAGTAAACAGAGAAAGATCTAAAGTCATTACCCAGTTACTGTTTGAATTCGGTAAATTTTTGATTTCGAATAAACACTCACCATCTAATTTATCCTTAAATAATGAATTAATTATTTCTATAATACATTCCGAATCCTCATATTTACAAGGTTTAGGATCATCAGCTTAAGGACGAAATATAGAATAAAAAAAAAAAAACAAATTAACACTTAATACACCATTTCCCCGAATCCTTAGCGCAACTTACGAAAATCCGCTTTAATACTCGAACACAATGAAATTACTAGAATCGTTATTATTTTCAAAAACATTTTGAAATTAAAGCAAATTGACCGATCGCGTTTCCGTTTGTAAAAAACTAATCTTATTTGTTGAAGATGATCTACTTTTATATACTAAAAATTAAATACTTCTGTCAATTAATTGACATATGCTTGACACTAACATGTTGTAATTAATATTAAATAATTTACTAAATAAGACATTCAATCATTATTGATAGAATAATGTAAAACTGTTAATAACTTATAACATGATTAAAACAATAAATAGTTGGTTATAACTTTTAATAGTTCGTTGAAATTTTTTTTAGTCGAAACTGTAATCTTGTCTATAGTCAAGACTATAATTTTGTCTTTAGTTAAGTTTATAGTCTTGTCCTTAGTCGAGACTATAGTATTGTCTATAATCGAGACTATAGTATTGTCTATAGACGAGACTATAATCTTGTCGTGACTATAGTCTTGTCTATAGTCAGGTTTATATTCCAGGCTTTAATCCTGTCTATAGACGAGAGTGTAATCTTGTCTATAGTCGAGTTTATATTCTAGTCTATAGTCGTATCTATAGTTTTGTCTATAGTCAAGTTTATAATTCAGGCTTTAATCTTGCCTATAGTCGAAACTGTAATCTTGACTATAGTCGAGACTGTAATCTTGTTTATAGTCAAGTTCTTGTCCATAGTAGTGACTGTAGTATTATTGTCTTTAGTCGACAATAATCGACTATAATCTACTCTATAGTCGATTTTATAGTCTTATCTATAGTCTGGACTATAATCTTGTCTAAAGATAGACTGTAATCTTGTCTATAGTCGAGTTATCTATACTCGAGACTATAATCTTGTCTGTAGTTGAGACTGTAATCTTGTCTATAGTTTAGTTTATATTATTATCTACAGTCGAGTTTATAGTCTAGTATATAGTCGAGTTTGTATTCTTGTCTATAGCAGTGCCTATAGTCTTGTGCTGTCAATAGCTGAGGTTATAGTCTTATCTATAGTCGATATTATTGTCTTGTCATTAGTCGTGACTATAGTCTTGTCTATAGTCTAGTCTATAATCTTGTCGATAGTCAAGACTATACTCTTGTCTATAGTCGATACTATAATCTTGTCTATAGTCGTGACGTTAAAGTTGTCTATAGTCGAGACTATAATTCTGTCTATAGTCGAGACTATAATCTTGTCTATAGCCGAGACTGTAATCTGGTCTATAGTCGAGTTTACAATATTGTCTATAGTCAAGACTATAATCTATTCTATAGTCTTGTCTACATATAGTCGAGTTAATGTCTTGTTTATAGTCGAGACTATAATTTTGTTTATGGTCTAGATTATAATCCTGTCTATAATCGAGACTATAATCTTGTCTATAGTCGAGTTTATATTCTTGTATATGACTATAATCTAGTCTATAGTCTTGGCTATGTGGAGACTATAATCTTGTCTATAGTCGAGACTATAACATTGTCCATAGACGAGACTATAATCTACTCTATAGTCGAGTTTATAGTCTGGTCTATAGTCAGGACTATATTCTTGTCTAAAGACGAGACTGTAATCTTGTCTATAGTTGAGTTTATATTCTTGTAATAGTCGTGACTCTAGTCTTGTCTATAGTCGAGTTTATAGTGTTGTCTATATTTGAGACTATCTTGTCTGTAGTTGAGACTGTAGTATCTTATCTATAGTCGAGTTTAAGGTCTCGTATATAGTCGTGTTTGTATTCCTGTCTATAACAGTGACTTATAGTCTTGTTTTGTCTATAGTTGAGTTTATAGCCTTGTCTATAGTCGAGATTATAGTATAGTTATAGTCTTGTCTATAGTCGAGTCGAGACTATAATCTTGTTAATAGTTGAGACTATTCTTGTCTATAGTGAGACTATAATCTTGTCTATAGTCTATACTATAATATTGTCTATAGTCGAGACTATAATCTTGTCTATAATCGAGATACTATGTCTATTCGAGATTGTATCTTGTCTATAGTCTAGACTAATCTGGTATAGTCGAGACTATAATCTTGTGTATAGTCGAGATTGTAATCTTGTCTACAGTCGTGACTATATCTTGTCTGTATATAGTCGAGACTATAATCTTCTCTTAATCTCGTCTACACGAGGTTATATACTTATCTATAGTCGTGCTTATAGTCGACACTATAATATTGTCTATAGTCGAGATTGTAATCTTGTCTATAGTCGTGACTATAGTCTTGTCTTGTATATAGTCAAGACTATTATCTTCTCTATAGTCGAGTCTATACTATAATTATGTTTATAGTCTTGTCTTTAGTCTGGACTACAATATTGGCTATAGTCGAGTTCTTAGTATTGTAACTATAGTCTTGTCTGTCGTCGAGACTTTATTATAAGCCTGTTTTTTAAATAATATTTTCTTAATATTTTTTTTTAATGAAATCACCTATATTACCCTTCTATGCCCTACAGATTAATTCTAAAATCATTTTGTCGTATAAAAGCAATAATTGCAATAAAAACTATAATAAAGATAATCAATTAATATAAAAATGAATTATGAAATTAAACGATCATAAAATGATCAAATCAAATAAAAAAACAACTAATAACAAATTCAGGTTGTCAAGTTTGTTAGTGTTCTAAAAAATTAACACATTTTTGATTTTTGATTTTGAATAGTATTTATATTCGAATATTTATTTCTTTATGCGTTTAATTAATTTATTCAATAAAATATTTATCATAAGGATATTTACTGAAAACCTCATTAATAACATCCTTAAAAATTTCACTAAATGCCTTGCATATCGAAACACGTACTTCAGCATAAATTTCTTTCCAATTTTCGTTTAAAAACAAATTCATATTATCACCCAAAGCTTTATCGCCATTAAATAGATTTTCCACTTTATATATCATGCGCTTGGGTTCAGCATCTGAATTCACTTCCTCAATATGCATATATGTGGCACCATCTTTCTCCAAAGGAGTCCCCACAAAATTTATAATAATTTCGACATCAACTTAAAGAAAATCAAATGCTTTAATAAATGAAAGTTCTAATCATATAGTTAAGGAAATATTTACCCATAGTTATATTCGATTTACCCGTACCCTTAATGGGTAATATCAAAATTTTACCATCAATATCATAATCACCAACTAGGCTCATATAATCGGAATGTAACTTAATGCCATGTTTACCAGTTAAATCTTTGCCGAAACCTCTGTTAATAAATTTAAGTGTTTTTAGTTAAAGGGTCATATTTTTAGAATTATTTCTATAAATTTTACTTGACTTTAATTGCCTTGAGAGTTTCAAGTCCATATATATGGTTATTTTTCAGCTCCAAATCCAAATTAACAGGACTTTCTTCACCCTGATGTATATGAACGGTATTAGCATTCAATGGATTAAGTGATTGCAAATTTATTGAGTCATCGCCTGCGGTTAAATAAAAGTAAAAAGAGAAAGATCTCAAAATATTTCCATTGACCAGTTACTGTTTTGTTTCGGTAAACTGTAGACTTTATAGAAAATACGATACGAAACTCACTTCACTTTTATCACAGATTTAATTCCTTGTTTTATAATGAACACTCACCGTCCAATTTATTCTTAAACATTGAATCAATTACTCCTTTTATACATTCCGAATCCGCATATTTGCAAGGTTTAGGATCATCAGCTTAAGGACGAAATATAGAATTAAAAAAAAAAACAAATAAAAATTATCACTTAATACACCGAATCTCCCCGAATCCTTAACGCAACTTACGAAAACCCGCTTTAGTACTCGAACACACTGAAAATATTAGAATCGCAACTATTTTCAAAAACATTTCGAAGTTAAAGCGAATTGACCGTTTGTAAAAAACTGATCTTATTGTTAAGATGATCTACTTTTATATAGTAATATTTTTTATAATTCAGTCAAAAAATTGGCATTAACTAACTAATATTAAATTAATTAAATTAACTACATAAAGCATTTAGTAATTATCGCTCATAAATACACAATTAAAACGATAATTATTGGTAATTATTTTAATTTTTTTCCCATATGAAAAAAAGTTATTGTTTTTCTAGGGATTTTGCAATAAATCCGTTAACTCATTACGTAGTAATGAGTTAGTATGCTAATATTAATAGCTGTTTTAGTATTTCAGCTTATTATCTAAGTAGGGTATAAAATAGCTCAATAATTGGTTATAAATTAGAAAAAAAAAATTCACGATTCTGAATTGAACGGTCTACTATTGAATTATTAAATTGTCATTGATAATGGATAATAAAAGTCGATAGCAATCAATTAACATATGCTCTTAATTAACTATATTGTCAATTTTAATTGAAATTATTACATTTAATCGCTAAAATATTTATCATAAGGATATTTTGAGAAAACAGCATTTAAAACATCTTTAAAAACTTTTGCATATGCTTTGTTTAAAGAACCTCTTACTTCATCATAAATTTCTTTCCAATTTTCATTTAGAAATAAATTCATATTATCACCCAAAGCTTTATCGCCATTAAATAGATTTTGCACATTATACAGCATTTTTTTGGGCACCACATCGCTATTGAGTTGTTCGATATTCATATAAGTAACGCCTTCTTTTTCAAGGGGCGTGCCCACAAAATTCATTATTATATCGACATCAACTGTAATGGAAGACAAAATATTTCCATGAAAATAATAATTTTTTCTGCTATTTGAAGAAAATTATTTACCCATAGTTATATTAGTTTTACCACTGCCCTGTATAGGCAGTATCAAAATTTTGCCTTTTATATCATAATCACCGACGGCACTCAAGTAATCGGTATGCAAAATAAGCGTGTGTTTTTTGGTTAAATCCTTGCCAAAGCCCCTGTTAAGAAATTTAATGTTTTTGTTAAAAAATTTGTTGAAGAAAATATTTATATTTAAGATTTAATGAACATGCTGGAGTAGTAACACCATAACGACACGAACTATCGCACTAGGGACTAACTAAGGAGAAGAGAGGGAACTAATAACACTAAAAAAGAACTAACAACTACTAACGAAACTAACTACAACTAACTAAAACTAACTAAACTAACTAACTAACTAACTAACTAACGAACTAACTAAACTAACAACTAACTAACTAACTACTAACTAACTAACAACTACTAACTAACGAACTAACTAATACTAACTAACTAACTAACTAAACTAACTAACTAACTAACTAACTAACTAACTACTACTACTAACTAACTAACTAACTAACTAACTAACTAACTAACTAACTAACTAACTAACTAACTAACTAACTAACTAACTAACTAATAACTAACAACTAACTAACTACTAACTAACTAACTAACTAACTAACTAACTAACTAACTACTAACTAACTAACTACTAACTAACTAACTACCTACTAAACTAACTAACTAACTAACTAACTAACTAACTAACTAACTAACTAACTACTAACTACTAACTACTAACTACTAACTAACTAACTAACTAACTAACAACTAACTAACCTACTAACTAACTAACTAACTAACTAACTACTAAACTAACTAACTAACTAACTAACTAACTAACTAACTAAAAACTAACTAACTAAAACTAACTACTACTAACTAACGAACTACTAACTAACTAACTAACTAACTAACTAACTAACTAACTAACTAACTAACTACTAACTAACTAACTAACTAACTAACTACTAACTAACTACTAACTAACTAACTAACTAACTACTACTAACTAACTAACTAACTAACTACTAACTACTAACTAACTAACTAACTAACTAACTAACTAACTAACTAACTAACTAACTCTAACTAACTAACTAACTAACTAACTAACTAACCTAACTAACTAACTAACTAACTAACTAACTAACTAACTAACTAACTAACTAACTAACTAACTAACTAACTAACTAACTAACTAACTAACTAACTACCTACTAACTAACTAACTAACTAATAACTAACTAACTAACTACTAACTAACTACTAACTAACTAACTCTACTAACTAACTAACTAACTAACTAACTAATTAACTAACTAACTAACTAATTAACTAACTAACTAACTAACTAACTAACTAACTAACTAACTAACTAACTAACTAACTACTAACTACAACTAACTAACTAACTAACTAACTAACTACTAACTAACTAACTAACTAACTAACTAACTAACTAACTAACTAACTACTAACTAACTAACTAACTAACTAACTACTAACTAACTACTAACTAACTAACTAACTAACTAACTAACTACTAACTAACTAACTAACTACTACTAACTAACTAACTAACTAACTAACTAACTAACTAACTAACTAACTACTAACTAACTACTAACTAACTAACTAACTAAACTAACTAACTAACTAACTACTAACTAACTAACTACTAACTACTAACTAACTAACTAACTAACTAACTAACTAACTAACTAACTACTAACTAACTAACTACTAACTAACTAACTACTAACTAACTAACTAACTAACTAACTAACTAACTAACTAACTAACTAACTAACTAACTAACTAACTAACTAACTAACTAACTAACTAACTAACTACTAACTAACTAACTACTAACTAACTACTAACTAACTAACTAACTAACTAACTAACTACTAACTAATACTAACTAACTAACTAACTAACTAACTAACTAACTAACTAACAACTAAACTAACTAACTAGCTACTAGCTAACTAACTAACTAACTACTACTAACTAACTAACTAACTCCATACAATTATCGATTAACAATACACTATTGCTCAGACATTATTTAACGATCTCAAAATTCTATTTTTATGGAAGAGAACCTTATATGGAATCTATCTTATATTTTGAATTGATCTTTCTGAAATTATAAAACCCATTTGTTGTACTCTTAATTTCTTGATTTCGAACTTACCTTGTATTTTATTCTTTAATAAAAAATTCATAGTTTCTTTAATACATTCCACATCTCCATATTTACAAGGTTTGGGATCATCAGCTAAAAAACATTTAACTTTAACTCTACACTCCCGATTGCAATTCTTTCCATAACTTACGAAATTCTGCCTGAACTAACACACTCACACTGATCACTAGAATCGTTGTTAATATTTACAAACCATTTTATTTCAATTGCAAATGCTCACGGTTTCACTTTGTAAATAAACTAAGACGGTTTCTTTAGATTTGTAACTTTTATATAGATTACAATGTAGAAAATTTGTATAAAAATTTACGTATTTATTAGTTTTACATATAACATTATTTTTAAATCCACTGACTGAGACAAACTTAAAATTATTGAATATAATGAATTGAATATAATTTTTAGTAAACAAATAGTTCTAACAAGTTAATTACATGTTTCAGTAAGTACTGGGATATTAGAAGAAGTGTAGTAGAAATTTAATAAAACAGTTGTATATAATTATGACGAATTAATCATATATATACTAAATAGATTCGCTTGGGTCCTTATTATATTCTAAGTTGAACTAGTTATGTCCGTCCGTTTGTTTTTTGGAAACATGATAGGGCCCACACGGTAGCTAGAGGTCTGATATTTGTTTTTTGCAAATATTCTCTATTGATGGTCTTTTTTAATCAGTCCATAATTGACTCCCCTATAACCCAACCCTTTCTTATCGAAAATGAGTTTATTGTTAATAAATCTTTAAAAAAAATATTAAATTTCTGCAGAATTCTGTCCATAGTTGACCCAGGCTACCATTAAAGACCTTATGTTGAAAATCATGCTGAACTCATACGAAAGGATCGATCAATAAATATCTCAGTCTATGTATCGAAATTCTCAGACGAAAGGATCGATCAATAAACTTCAGTCTATATATGGACCGACATTTGAAATTCGCTTTTTTTCGCTAATTCGCTATTTTAAGACACATGCTTTGATGATGCCTTTATAAGATTCGCCGAATATAAAACTTTTACTTATTCCAGTTGAAAATAGTTTATTGTATGATCGGGGATCTCTCCCAAAATCCGTTTTTGTGAAGAGTTTATTTTCTTGATTTAAAATTAGTTAGTTTGAAAGGAGGATTTACATATATACATCAAATCCGAAGAAATACACCTAGGCCTCTATCGGCCCTGTTGTGCGCTCCTTAACCAGTGCCTCAGGTGGGAATCGAACCCACCACCTCCGGTCTACCAGACTAGAACACTAACCACTAACCCACCAGAGGCCACTGATTTAAAATTAAAATATTGATTATTTAAATATTCGTTATAATTGCATTCTACTGTATATTTTTATTTTTAAACTATATATAACTTTAAATAACAATCTGTATTATAATTGTTAGAATGATATACATATTTCTGGAACTGAATAATATGAAAAACATTATTATACGAGGGTGCAATTGAAAGATTTAGCAATAATTTCTATATATATTTTTTGTTGCTATAAAGGATCAAAATCGACATGATTGAATGAATGAAGTATGAAAGTATAAGTGGTCATGCCTGCCCGGGCAAGGAGGCATATGTTGTCCGATTAAATGAGGTCGCTGAAATTACTTTGTAATCCTCAGAAAATCCACTATGTTTAGAGATAGTTGAGATATCACAGCATTGACTACAAATACCTTCTGTACAGGCCAATTAGCCGATTACTCAGTTATATATTACCCCTTTAAGTTTAATTACTTTGCGAAGTACAACTTTGCTTTGCGATCGTGGGTGTTGAAGGCCTTTTCAATGTTTACTGTATATAAGAATCCATTATTATTGTATTTTCGGAATTTTCTATACAACACTCGTATTTTTTTTAAATGTTTTCGTTTTCTATTAATTCCGCGTATTAACTATAGCGTCATTAGTACTACAAATTAATAATTAACTATTTACAATCTGTCAGATTAGTAAGATTTATAATAAAGTAAATTGTTTGCTAAACGATTATTAAATTAAAACTGAACCTTAGGAGTTTTATTTTGTTTATAAATAATATTTATTACACGTTTTATGATGTGATATAAAAACAATAAATTAAACTTAAAAGTGAAACCGATCCAGTTATTACACTACTTTATAGTAAAATAGTTAATCGAAAACTAGTCTGATAACTGGTTCATTGGGTATAGAGTTAGATGCTAAATCTAACGTGTTATATAAAAGACCCCTATGACTTTAATATAGCAAAGATCTAAGAGGAGGCCAATAAGTTCAAGGCTGTAATCTAAAGAGATAATATGCATAATGTCAATTATTAAATTAGATTAAATTTACAGTTAGACTGGAAACATTTCTCTACAATTTACGAAAACTATAAATATTTTATAAAATTAGTTTTAACCTCCATATAACAAAAACTCTGAATTCCTTAACGAAGGGTATCCAAAATTTATTATTTAATAAATGGTAGTTATTTAATTAAATCAAAGTCTTAATTCTTTAATGTATAGTATTAAAATTAATTAATAAATAATTGATATTTATTTAAATAAACAATAACTGGAGGGGTTTAGTTCAAGTTAATGCTTTCACCTTATGAAGTATGATTATCCCTATTGAGGTGTGAAAATCGCACTACTTTAACTCCTTAATCATTATAACAAATTTTGTGAGGAACGATCCATATTAAGGCTTTGACACTACACTTAATTCTTTAGTTTTGGTTATCATATACAACCAGATGTTTCAACTCAATTAAGTAAATGATTGAATTAATTAAAATTTTAATTTTAAAAAAGTAAATGGCTTCATTTGGGGCTAGTATTGAATAGAGTATCGAGCCGTTAAAAGGCTTTTAGTGGATCTCAATATAAACAAGTCTTCTAGACCTATTATCATACCAGCACCGGTCTTAAAACAGTGTTCTTTGACGCTAGCTCGTCCTTTAGCTAATCTTCTCAGCGTTCTAAACCATGCCAGCAAATTGGCTGAAGATCGCCCAATAGCCATTTTTTTCAGCACTTTCTAACATTAGAGAAAGTCAACTACTTAGAGACCAACAATTTACTAAACGACTGCCACTGCGGCTTTCGTAGAGGTCGCTCTAAGGGAAACCTACTGGTCATTCTATTAAAGTGGCGGCTATAGATTTCTCCAAGGCGTTTGATAGAGTATGGTTTACTTATATCATTAGTTATTGCAATTGGTGTCAGTAATAATTTTTGTCAATTTGTATCGAGGTTTTTCAGAGATCGCACTGTACGTTTGTTTCCCCTCGGGGGCATGTTACATTTATGAATCTTCTTCCCTTCTGTGGGTTTTTTGCAATCCCGGGGAAAAGTGTTGCTACCAGTACCTCCTCTAGTCTACCGGCACCATAAACTGGTAATGATAAAATGTAATCCTCGACCTTTCCTTACAAAGATTCGATATGGGGTCGAACCAATGAATCACATAATTTGGTACCGCGGGAACTTGTAGCCCACGTAAAGCACAGGGCAGAGTTTCGTACTTTGTTTTGTCCCTGTTATTGAAGAGGTTCCTTTGGGTACACGTGGTAGCTGTGGTTTAAACCCAAATTCGCCAAAATGGTTGTTGGTTAAAGGACATATGCACGGTTAGTCTATACAGA
>NW_023997631.1:0-19545 GCF_015586225.1 Lucilia sericata
CTAACTAACTAACTAACTACTAACTAACTAACTACTAACTAACTACTAACTACTAACTAACTAACTAACTACTAACTACTACTAACTAACTAACTAACTAACTAACTAACTAACTAACTAACTAACACTAACTACTAACTAACTACTAACTAACTAACTAACTAACTACTAACTAACTAACTAACTACTAACTAACTACTAACTAACTAACTAACTAACTAACTAACTACTAACTAACTAACTAACTAACTAACTACTAACTAACTAACTAACTAACTAACTAACTAACTAACTAACTAACTAACTACTACTACTAACTAACTAACTAACTAACTAACTAACTACTAACTAACTACTAACGAACTAACTAACTAACTAACTACTAACTAACTAACTAACTACTAACTACTAACTAACACTAACTCTAACTAACTAACTAACTACTAACTAACTAACTAACTAACTACTAACTAACTAACTAACTAACTAACTAACTAACAATAACTAACTAACTACCTAACTAACTACTACTAACTACTAACTAACTACTAACTACTAACTAACTAACTAACTAACTAACTAACTAACTAACTAACTAACTAACAACTACTACTAACTAACTAACTAACTAACTAACACTAACTACTAACTAACTAACTAACTAACTACTACTAACTAACTAACTACTAACTCCTAACTAACTAACTACTAACTACTAACTAAGAAACTAACTACTAACTAACTAACTAACTAACTAACCTAACTAACTACTAACTACTAACTAACTAATTAACTAACTAACTAACTAACTAACTAACTTACTAACTAACTAACTAAATAACTAACTAACTAACTAATAACTAACTACTAACTAACAACCTAACTAACTAACTAAGTAACTAATTTACAGGATGGGCTCAGTTGTGGTATATGATTAACTATATTCTAGTCTATAGCCTGGATTGCTTCGGTCTAGGTTATAGTGTGAACTAAGGGTCAGTCTGTAATAAAGTCCAGTTTAAAGTATGGACTATAGTGTAGTCAGAAGTCTCAATTATATTCTAGTGTAAAATCTGGTCTATATTACAGTCTTTAGGCTAGCTATAGTCCAGACTATAGTCCATAGCCCAGTCTAAGTCTAGCCTATATTAACTATAAAATAGTTTGTTACTCTGACTATAATTTAGTATGTAGTCTGGACTGTATTCAGATCTATAATTCATGCTAGTCTTTAGTATAGTATATATAAATATATGTTCTATAGACTAATATTTTATCTTAACTATAGAGTAACAAGGCATTGCAAAAATATCAAGTATGTATTGTTCTTTCATCAGAATCTCCAAATTAAAATTGTCCCTCCCTATTGAATGCTCATATTTCTTTCTAAAAATTAATTACAATTCGTTCAATCTTATGGGAATTTAACATTAAATTAGTTTAAATTACCAAGATTTTGTTTGTACATTTTGCCATTTCCGGTAGTTTTTAAATTCGATTCGATTCGATTCGACCAATAAATTGGTAATTTATTGAATTTCAAACAAATTAAAACAATATTGTTTGTTGCTATTGCCAGTTCTCTTGAGTTGCTAATAATTGAAAGTAAAGAGAATAATCTTCAAAAGGGGGGCAGGTAGGGGGAACTACGTAGTCATATAAATAATTTGTAGAAAAAAATTACTGTAAATAAATGACCCCTATAAACAATTTTAATATTTAAACAATTTAAGAGCAGTAAATATTGTTTTAACAATGGGAGTAAAATCAAAACAAGAGATTAATAACGAGAGAGTGCGTTAAAAAGAGAGACCAAATATGAGTGAATATTTAACAAAAACACATAGATACACACATATACTTACAGATACATAGATAACAAACAAAAGCAACAACAATACGAATAAAAGATACAAAATAATAAAAACAAAATAACAATAAATAAACAGCATCCGTTGAATGCAAATAGTACAACAACAACCAACTGCAAAAATTTATAACGCAAAAAACAATAGCGAACTAACAAAACGAAAGAACGCATACCACGGAATAAGTTTGTGTTAGAGTTTAGTTTGATGGATTTTGTTAGAGTTTAGAAATTGGTGTTAAAAATAAATAAAAAAAAACTAACAAATACAATTAACGAGACAAAGAAATTTAAATAAATTTGTTAAATTGTTAAGTGAGTGTGATTGTGAGTACATAAATGTGTAAGTATCTTGTATATGAGTTTGACTGTGTATTTATGTCATTTTTGGTGATATTATTTTGTTTAGTACAAGATTTTCTTAAATTAAATTAAAATTTTTTAAATATGCTTTAAAAAATGCGGGTTTTTTGGAAATTTTGTGGAAATTTTTCTTTACAATTTACTCAATTACCAAAATGTTTAGAATACCCAACAAATGTGTATATTAGTTTAGTTCCTTTTGCTGGGTCTGGAAAAATGCAAAAACACAGTCATGTAACTAGACCAGTTAATAGATAAAAACATTATCTAAACAAAGGACGAAGGCCAATGATTAGTTCTTAGGCTAGTCTATAGATAAGTCCATATATTGATTCCAGGATTAATCTATAGAATTTTTCATAGATTGTTCCATAGACTTAACCAAATAATACTTAATGGATTACTCCATAGATCAGTCACTAGATTCATTTATAGATCAGACAGTAGAGTGGTCCATAGTGCAGTCAATAGACTAGTCCACAGCAAAATCCAGATATTACATCATAGACAAAACAATATAGTAGTACTTGGACCTGTCAATAGTCTAGTATGTAGACTACTTCACGACTAGTCAATAGAATAGTCTATAGATTATGCCATATACTAGTCATATATCTATCAATAGACTTGCCTATATACTAGTCAATACACTATTCCATAGTTTTTTCAGTAGTCCATAGAACAGACAATGTATTAATATATAATATAACCTAAAGTGTAGTCCATATACTAGACAGTAGACTAGTTCATAGTCTAGTTAATAGTCAAGTCCATAGTTTAATCAACAGACTAGTCCATAGTCTAGTGAAAAAACTGGTCCTTCTACTTGATCGATGACCAGTCAAATAGGTTATGATAGTCAATAGAGTGGTCCATATACTAGTCAATAAACTAGTCCATATACTATAAGGACTAAATAGTAGACTTGTCCATAGTCCAGTTAATAGTAAAGTCCATAGTCTAATCAATAGACTAGTCCATATACTAGTCAATAGACTAGTCCATATATTAATCAATAAACTAGTCTATATACTGGTCAATAGACTAGTCCATATACTATTTAGTGGCTAGTCCTTACATGAAATAGTAGCTAATATACTAGTCCATAGTCTAGCCAATATACTAGTCCATTGTCTAGTCAATAGACTAGTCCATAGTCTATTCCATAGTCTAGTCAATGGACTTGTCCGTAGTCTAGTCAATAGACTAGTCCATGGTCTAGACAATAGAGTAGTCCATGGTCTAGACAATAGAGTAGTCCATAGTCTATTAGCTAGACTAGTCAATAGACAAGTTCATAGTCTAGTCAATAAACTAGTCCATAGTCTAGCCAATATACTAGTCTATAGTCTAGTCAATAGACTAGTCCATAGTCTAGTCAAAAGCCTAGTCAATAAACTAGTCCATATAGTAGTCAATAGACTAGTCCATAGTCTAGTCAAAAGCCTAGTCAATAAACTAGTCCATATAGTAGTCAATAGACTAGTCCATATTCCAGAAAATAGACTGGTCCATATACTAGTCAATAGACTAGTATATAGTCTAGTCAATAGACAAGTCCATAGTCTTGTCAATAGACTAGTCCATATTGAAGTCATTAATCTATAGATCAGACAATGTATTAATCCATAATCTAACCAAAAATCTAGTCCATATACTAGACAGTTGACAAGTCCATAGCGTAGTCAATAGACAAGTCCATAGTATAATCAATAGACTAGTCCATAGTCTATTCAATAGACTAGTCCATAGTCTAGTCAATAGACTAGTCCCTATGCTATACAGTAGACTAGTCAATAGACAAGTTCATAGTCTAACCAATAGACTAGTCCTTAGTCTAGTCAATAGACTAGTCCTTATACTAGACAGTAGAATAGTCCATAGTCTAGTCAATAGGATTTTCCAAAAGCAAGTCATTAGAGTACACCATATACTGGTCAATAGACTATTCCATATACTAGTTAATATTCAAGTCCATATACTAGTCCATATACTAGTCAGTAAGCTAGTCAATAGACTAGTCAATAGTCCATAGTGTTGTTAATATACCAGTCCGTAGTGAAATCAATAGATTAGTCCAAAAAACAATCAGTAGACTACTCCGTACTTTAGTCAATAGACTAGTCCATAGTCTTGTCAAAAGACTAGTCCATATACTAGCCAATATACTAGTCCATATACTAGTCCATATACTAGTCCATAGACTAGTCCATATACTAGTCCATGGATTAGTCCATATCATGTCCATATCATTGCTTCAACCTTTTTTGGAAACTTAAAAAGTTGTTAACATTTGACCATATAACTTTAAAAATTTCTAACAAAATTGTTTTTGTAATGTTCTGTAGATATCTACAAAATGTACATATTATACATTTAAGTTCATATACACAAATCTAGTGAGTGATTGAGTCAAATGAGTCAAATAAAATAAATGAGTGAATTTCTAACTGTTGAATACTTATACACAAAATTGTTGGTTGCTGCTGTAGCTGCTACTGCTGCTGTTGGTTGTTTGGTTAATTGAAATAAATTGAATTTTATTGTTGTTAATAAAGCAGCAAAAAAAAAAGAAAAACAAAATGAAATAAATTTTTAAACAACAACTGATTGTGAGTGAGTTCATCATATCAGCAGTAATAACAATACAATAACAACAACAATAAGCACATGAGTATATACAATTTAACAACAGCAACAGTTTAATAGCGGTAGCAGCAGCAGCATCATCAACAACAACTACAGCAGCCAATCTGTGTATTTTAAACATCCATCCATCCGTCCATCTAATTATTCATTCATTTAATGCAGATTCCACCAAAACAATGAGAATCAACCAATTGACCGACCCACCAAAGGAAAATATAAACAAAGCGTGTGACTAACCAACCACTCAAACTAAACACAAATGAATTGAAATAGGTTGCAAGATGGAGAAATTATAGAAATTTTATGAAAAAAAAAACACAAAAATATGGTGGCATAGTATAAGGAATTAAATATACTTTTTCAAACAAGTTTTATGCTATAAACTAGATAAAATTACCTATCCATTGATATATAATACTTGAAACTTTTGTTTTAATTATACCTTAAAATGTTAATTTTAAATGCAACCTATCGTCATGAGACTTTTGACAATAATAGACGATCCCTACTACGTACTTCTCACTTTTTCATGGATCCTACTTTTAAAGCCTAGTAAAATTCCATTGATGTTGTTGTAGCGTTGTGATTGGTTGTTTAGTAGTAAGGGCAACATGTATTGGTGAACTTAAGTACTACTTTGTAAACGAAAAAACCGTTCAAGACTTAACAATTCTAAACATTGGAAAATAAAAATTTTGTGAAATACAAGATTCAATGTAAAATTTGTAATTTGCTTACTTTTTAGATTTTAAGTTTAAAATTAATTTTATAGCGACTGTTTACTACATTTTTGGAGATCTCAGGTTTTATTATAAATCGTAAATAGCTAAACTTTGGCAGACTATATCGTTGACAAATTACTTAAATCTGGCAACTATGAAATCACAACCAATATCATATAATTTCTTCTATTCTTTACTGAATGTATAGCTATGTGCAGGGCTGGAAAATTGTTTTTTTTCTAAGTCTCACTGTACGTATTAACAGTTTATAGACTTGTTTAGAGATTAATCCTGAATGTAGTCCAAAGACTTAGATTAGTCATTGTCAGTTAGTTAGTTTAGTTAGTTAGTTAGTTAGTTAGTTAGTAGTTAGTTAGTTAGTTCGTTAGTTAGTTAGTTAGTTGTTAGTTAGTTAGTTAGTTAGTTAGTTAGTTAGTTAGTTCGTTAGTTAGTTAGTTCGTTATTTCGTTCGTTAGTTAGTTAGTTTTAGTTTAGTTAGTTCGTTTAGTTCGTTCGTTCGTTTCGTTCGTTCGTTCGTTAGTTCGTTCGTTCGTTCGTTCGTTGTTCGTTCGTTCGTTCGTTCGTTAGTTCGTTCGTTCGTTCGTTCGTTCGTTCGTTTCGTTCGTTTTCGTTCGTTCGTTCGTTCGTTCGTTAGTTCGTTCGTTGTTCGTTCGTTCGTTCGTCCGTTCGTTCGTTCGTTTCGTTTCGTTCGTTCGTTCGTTCGTTAGCTTCGTTTCGTTCGTTTGTTCGTTAGTTCGTTCGTTCGTTCGTTCGTTCGTTTCGTTCGTTCGTTTCGTTCGTTCGTTCGTTCGTTTCGTTCGTTCGTTAGTTCGTTCGTTCGTTCGTTCGTTCGTTCGTTCTTCGTTCGTTCGTTCGTTCGTTCGTTCGTTCGTTCGTTCGTTCGTTCGTTCGTTCGTTCGTTAGTTCGTTCGTTCGTTTCGTTTTCGTTCGTTTCGTTCGTTCGTTCTTTCGTTCGTTCGTTCGTTCTTGTTCGTTCGTTCGTTCGTCGTTCGTTCGTTCGTTCGTTCGTTCGTTCGTTCGTTCGTTCGTTCGTTTCGTTTTCGTTCGTTCGTTCGTTCGTTCGTTCGTTCGTTCGTTCGTTTCGTTCGTTCGTTCGTTCGTTCGTTCGTTCGTTCGTTCGTTCGTTCGTTCTTCGTTCGTTCGTTCGTTCGTTCGTTCGTTCGTTCGTTCGTTCGTTCGTTCGTTTCGTTCGTTCGTTCGTTCGTTCGTTCGTTCGTTCGTTCTTTTCGTTCGTTTTCGTTCGTTCTTCGTTCGTTCGTTCGTTCGTTCGTTGTTTCGTCGTTTCGTTCGTTCGTTCGTTCTTCGTTCGTTCGTTCGTTTCGTTCGTTCGTTCGTTCGTTTTCGTTCGTTCGTTCGTTCGTTCGTTCGTTCGTTCGTTCGTTCGTTCGTTCGTTCGTTCGTTTCGTTCGTTAGTTCGTTCGTTCGTTCGTTCGTTCGTTCGTTCGTTCTTCGTTCGTTTCGTTCGTTCGTTCGTTCGTTCGTTCGTTTCGTTCGTTCGTTTCGTTCGTTCGTTCGTTCGTTCGTTCGTTCGTTCGTTCGTTCGTTCGTTCGTTCGTCGTTCGTTCGTTCTTTTCGTTCGTTCGTTCGTTCGTTCGTTCGTTCGTTCGTTCGTTTTCGTTCGTTCGTTCGTTTCGTTCGTTCGTTCGTTCGTTCGTTCGTTCGTTCGTTGTTTCGTTCGTTCTTTCGTTCGTTCGTTCGTTCGTTTCGTTCGTTCGTCGTTTCGTTCGTTCGTTCGTTTCGTTCGTTCGTTTCGTTCGTTCGTTCGTTCGTTCGTTCGTTCGTTCGTTTCGTTCGTTCGTTCGTTCGTTTCGTTCGTTCGTTCGTTCGTTCGTTGTCGTTCGTTCGTTCGTTCGTTCGTTCGTTCGTTCTTTCGTTCGTTCGTTCGTTCGTTCGTTCGTTCGTTCGTTGTTCGTTCGGTTAGTTAGTTAGTTAGTTTCGCCCTTCCAATAGCAACAAAGTGCTAGCACTTTTTGGCAAAGTTAATACTAATTCAATATTTTAGTTTCCCATGTCTGATAGGTGCTTACATACGTTTGTATGTGTATCTTCATATTATAAAGTTCATAAGCAAAATTGTGTTCATTATTATGAGAAGATTCTTTTTCCTTTAGTTCTTATTACGTACATACATATTGTTATATTTATTAATAAAATAATTTTCATACACACGTCTGCCCCATAGTATTATTGTTTGATAATTTGCTGTTTAACATTACTTTTTTTCCAGTAAAATTTATTCATAAACAAAATTATTTCCCACTCATACTTGTTACACTTTTTAAAAACTATCTCAAGCTCTCTCTTAATACAAAAAAAAACAAATTTGCCACAAACACTCTTTGTAGTTTTAATTTACACGTACTCTCTTTTTGGTTGTTATTATTTTATTAAGTGTTGCTGTTAATTTTAGTTTGTTGCTGCAGTTGTTGTTGTCATTACCCTTAGTGTATCTCTTGTTAAATTTATTGTTTTGATTCATTGTGGTACATAATAAACTCATACTCTTACAATTACTCATACTCGTATTCATGCACACAGATACTCAAGTTTTGTTGCATGCTGATGCTGGTCTCTGCCTGCCTGCCTGCCAGCCTGTATGTCTGTCTGGCTTTCTGCCTGTCAGCCTATTTACTGTTTTGTTTTGTTTACTTTTATTTAATCGCATATGTGTATTGGTATGTTGTGGTCGCTAGTCAGTGTTTTTATAGTTGTTGTTGTTGTTGCTATTTGGTTCATTATTATTCAGTGTGTCCAAAGATTGTTTAATTTACATCAACAACACAGCAAAGAAAACTGTATAAATTGTGTTGAGTTGTTTTTGCTTTCATTGTTGATGCTGCCACTCATTGCTGTTGTTGTTGTTGGTGGCTGCTGCTGCTGCTGCTACTACATATCCAACAATAATCTATACACACGACTACAACAACTACAGTTGTTGGTAGCAAAGTGTTATTGCTATTTTTTTTTTTGGTGTGTTTTGTATTTGAGTGTTTTTTGTTGTGACTGAATATTTGTGGAAGTCTTAATTGTGATCTCGTAAAGTAAAGTGTTTGTTCGGCAGACAAAAATCTACATAACACAGATAAAAAGAAATTGTTCTGAAAGATAAATTTGGTAAGAATTTGTTTGCAAAAATAAAAAGTGAGAAAAAAAAAAATAATAAACAAAATGTACATACACAAAGACATTCCTTTGTGGCAGTTGAACTATTAATAAATTTTGTGTTAATATTTGCTATTTAAAAATGGAAAATTAATTATAGTTAAAAACTAGTGAATTTGTTTAAACATTTTTCTTTTAAATTTAATTAAATTATTAAAATTTTCTGCAATTTTTAATAAAACTTATTAGTACATACTAGCTAGACTAAGAAAAACCCTACATCCAAATCACCAATCATTTAAATTAGTTCAGTGAACTAGTCACAAAATGCCGTGGACTCTTTTCTTAAACATCACAGTTGTTCTATATAATCGGGAAATCAGTTCCGGTACTAGTTATAATCGAAGTGTATTAGGTCCCCTACGAAATAGGTGTTTTTTTATTGTCGGACTGACCGTGTGTTTTATTTTTGTATAGAATGGATATACATAATCATCAGATTGCAAATCGGAAACAGAAATTTTCGGAAAATGCGAGATCGTAGTCTAGCGAAGTATTAGAGCCAAATCCTGTGGGAATCTGTTGCTCTTAACTGTGTAATTTCGTAACTATACGGCTGTTTTTGAGATAGTTATGAGCGTGAAAGTAATTTTCTGAAGGGGTTCTTATATGGGGAATAGGGCCAATTATGGACCTATCATTTGGTAATGTGATTTTTGTTCCAATAAACTTGTTTAAGTCATATTCGGAGGGAGGTGGACCTTATATGGGGCGATTGAATTGGAATTAAGGACTGATACTCATAAAATTTAGTAGAGATTTTGATTTCAATTAAAATTATTTTTAAGCTAGTAATGATCGTTAAAGTCATTTTCTAAAAGGGACCTTATATGGGGCGATAGGGCCAATTATGGACCGATTCTGATAAAATTAAAAACAAATATGAAACTTGTTTATGACGTATTTCGTCGCTATAGTGATCTTATTAAACTAATTATGAGAGTTAAAATTACTTTGTGAAATGGACCTTATATGGGAGGTAGAGTCAATTAAGGTCCGATGACCAGCACACATTAACATTTCATACATATAAATTTTAAAAAATATTTTAAACATTTTTTATAAATTGTCTGTAGTTGTTGAGATATCATCCGTTGAAATCGGACGGATGGACTGACATTGTTAAATCGACTCAAAAAGTGATTTAGAATCGATTGGAACATCCTCAGATATGTGTGGATCCAATATTTTTGCTCTTTACAAACAATATTTATAAAGCATAGTGTAGGTTAAAAATACAATATACTATAACCATGAATTTTCAGGCTTTAGGTGAATACATCTCGAAAAAATTAAGATATGACGGATGTTAAGTTGTAATTTAAAAGATTACAGAGTAGACTTTCAGATGGTATACAACATTTTATAAATAAAGTTGTCTTGGCGCTGTTATAACGTTTCAAAAAGAGCAAAAAGGCGTTTTTTTTTCAAAATTCAACACACGAATCACATATGTGTAGAGCAGTACTGATACCAATTCTTTTCCAGCTGCCTCAGAATCATTTTGTGAGTTGTTCATCGGATATTGAAGATAATTTTGAGTATTTAGATTGATATCGGTCCATTATTTCTAAGCGCCGGGCCCTTAACTACGTTTTATATAAGTTCAAATCATACAGACGATTTTCGTAATGACCGGATCTCATTTGATCTTAGCCCCTATACAAAGTCCTACTCAGAAAATAGTTAATAATCTTTATAATCGTTAATTTCTTTATAAACAGTAGGATAACTAGTTTTGGCTATCATATGCTCGGTCATGTCCGAATTACTTTCTGAGTCAATGCAGCATTGTCTGTCCGTTAATTCTAAAACTTGTAATCCAACTACAGATCGCAATTTTACTTTAAAATTCCATAATATTTTCGTTAAAATCGGTTCATTTTTCGTATAACTTTCATACAACTGTACACTCCGAATTTCTAAACTAAGATTATTCAAAAGTCATATGTGTAAAGTAGAAGTAGTGAACATTCGGATAGGTTGGACCTTCTCTCTCAGAAAATGAGTTTTCTCCAAATTTACTCACTAAGTTTTAGGTGAATGAATCTAATATTTGATCTTAAGACCCATATATTAACATCCTCCGAAATTATTCTACAAATCGCTTAACGGTAGAGTCAAGTCAATTAATGACTGAAGGCCCGATAAAGGACCGCTTTTAAAACTCAATTAAATTGTTTTTCAATTCGATTTAGTATCGATTTTGTTATGAGATTCAATACTGTTTGTAATAAAAAAGACAAGTAAGAAAGTATAGTCGTGCGTAGCCGGCCTTATGATACCCTACACCAGTTATAAGTAAAGCATTTATGTATCTTGAATATTACCTTGTTTCCAATATATTTAAGGATGAAATTTAAGGACGAAAAACAAATTTTCTAAAAATGACATTATATGGGTGGCTAGGGGTAAATATGGACCGATCCCGAAAAAAAATTATATTTATATAATATTTATTTGTGCTGAATTCCAATGCGATGTTGTTTATAAGTGAATTTTGGACATTGAAGTCATTTTCTGAAGGGGACTTATTTGGGACTTATATAGGTGAAATTAGACCCGATCTTTATGAACTTTGGCAAAATCATTAAGGCTTGTATAAAGCTTAATTAAGCCGCCTTTTATCGAGATACAAGTGTGTTTAACATAACTATGTGCTCAAAAGCCCTTTTGGGGAGGTTCTGTTATTTTGACAACTTCCAATAGGGTTCGAGCTTGGACCAAATGTGACAAATTTCATCAAATTATCTTGAAAATTACGACCTGTGGCGGATGAACAAGGTTTACATGGACACATAGACAGACAGACAGATGGACGGACAGAAGGACTTTGCAAATCGACTCTGAGCCGATTGGTATACTTTTGGGTGTAGGACCAATATTTTTGTGTGTTACAAACATCAGCACTAACGCATAATACACTCTCCACTATGGTGGTGTTGGGTATAATAATGGACCGATTTTAAGCATTTTCAATAGGATCGGTCCTTGGACCAAAAGAAACCTATGTGCTAAATTTCAGCCAGTCATACTGAAAATAGGAATCTGTAGCTTGCGTACAAACTTTATATAAACAGCCAGCCAGACAGATGGACGGGCATGGCTTAATCGACTCAGAAAACGATTCTAAGTTGATTGGTATACTTTAAGGTGTTGAATTCGTTGAGAAATGGTAAATAACTGACAATATGCTTCTAGCAAGTGTAGGGTGTTATATAGTCGGTCATGACAGTCTGCAGTTTTTTACTGTTTTTCTTTTAAATTTGTGACATACGGTCGTCCATAATTGACCATATTTTTCTAGTAAGTCTAGGGTGTTATATAGTCGGGAATGACCGACTATAGTTCCACTCAACTTTGTGAAAAAACTTTTAAAATTTCCAAACGGGTTGTTATTTAATAATAGTATATTTAATTTTTTTATTACTTAATAATCTCATTATGTTGTTAGGTATTTAATTATTCTTCAATAATTCCAATTATTTTAATTATCATAATTTCAATGAAATTTATCTAAAGTATACTAACAAAATTTGCAAATTAATACCCTTACCACCTTTAACAGCATCCATTTAACAAAAAGCATCTCAATTGTGTTTGTATACCTGCAGATAAAATACACATAAACAGCCAACAAACGGAAACGGACATGCGCCATATTGAATAATGAGAAATAACAACAACTACTAACAAAAAAGCAAAAACAGTTGGTATGGTAGTGTTAACGTCTACAGCAAATACATACCCATACATACTGGAAAAAAACTTGGCAGCAAAAACAGTTAACACTCTTTTTTAACTCAAGTGTAGATGCACAAACACATTAAAGAGCCATTGGTGTTGTTACGAAAAACAAGTTAAGAGAGATAAAGAGCATTGAGTAGGTTTTAGACCAAAACACTCAGTGTCAATAGAAGAAAATAAGAGTTAATGAAAAACAAAACAGTTAATAAACAAAAAGAGTAATAAGTTAAGAAATTGTTAAGAGCGCCATGGCTTTTACACGCCATCAAATAGAAAAAAGACGTTTAATTGAATTGGTTAAATTGAACCCAATTCTATGGGATTGTCGTTTGCCGCACTACAAACGATCTGACAAGAAAAAGGCCTTGAAATGGAATGAATTGGGTCGCATCTTTAGTGTTAATGGAGAAAGAGTTCAAAGAACTTTTACCTCGTTGAGAGAAATATTTAGACGTGAATTGAATCATGAAAAAATGCTGGGCACCAGATTTAAATCCAAATGGGAGTATTATGATGAAATGGCTTTTCTCAAGGAGGTGATACGGGAAAGAAAGTAAGTTTTTATTTAAAACACAAAAAGTTCAGTTAAACAAATATTTTATTAATTTTTAAAAATTTGTTACAGATCTCGTGAACGGGCCAAATCTAATGATGTTATGCCGCCTAATTTGAATACCACTAATAATAACACTTCTACCGGCATAGATGAATATCAGTATTTTGCTCCCAATGACCCCAATAATCCACAAAATCAATCAACCACACCTCCCATTACTACAGCAGCGGCGGCTCCTCTACTACCCATAACACAGACGGTAACAGTTACCCCTACAACTAGCATCCAAAATGGCAATACAACACCTTTATTACCGCCCTCCATAAATCCCCCCAGTAGTTTACCCTTAACCACCTTGACCACCATAGCCAGCTCGCAGCTACAACCTGATGTTTTACTCAATCTAACACCCAGTACTTTGGCAGCTTTACAAAAACTAAATGCATCCGGTAATGCGTTTCCAACCCAACAATTACCCTCACGGCCCCTCTCAAGAGCCCGATCTCTAACCATACGCTCTTGTTCATCGTCACCCTCTATTTACATAAAAGATGAACCCGATTCTCTTGAAGACACCATTTCGTTGGACACCAATTCGAATGGTAAAATCAAAGATACTCACCAATCTTTAGCCAGCCGTTCCAAGGACGCCTCCGCTAAACTTTTACTAAATTCCAAAAATCTTAATTCCTCTACCCAAAATCTAGTCATAGATGAACGAGACTGTTCCGATTTGGATGATGATCCTGATGATGATGTTGATATGTTGGATGATCGACTCTCGATTGCCACCTCACTGCAGAGTTTAAATAAGGAAACTTTGGCCGGCGTAGGTAATAATAATAATCCTCCCCATCCTACGCATCGTTCCCAGCAAGTGCAAAATTTGTTTCCTAAACCAACCGCTAGAGAAATACTCTATACGAAATTTGGTGAATTCTTAGCGGCTCGCTTGAATACCCTTAATGAGACAGTGGCCAATGAACTGATGAATAAAATTTTAATGTTGATAGCGGAAAAGTAAGTGGGGGAAAATTTAATATATCAACCGATTTTAGGGTATTTTGTTGAAAAATTTTATATTAATTGACTGAAGTTTACTTTATTTAAGAACCAAGATGAAATCGTAACTTAAATCAGAATATTATACTATAAACTAAAGTCAAGACTGCAAACTGGACTATAGTCAAGACAATAGACTACACCATAGTCAAGAACATTGATAATGCCATAGTCAAAAACAAAGACTCAACTAAAGTTGCAGTAACGACTACAAGATTATATGTAGACTAAACTATAGTCAAGATTTCAGACTGAAATATAGACAAGAGTATTTCATATTGAATACTACCGATTTGTCAAGATCAAACATAGACTATAGACTATAGACTTGACTATAGACTAGACTATAGACTAGACTATAGACTAGACTATAGACTAGACTATAGACTAGACTATAGACTAGACTATAGACTACACTATAGGCTAAACTATAGAATAGACTATAGACTAGACTAAAGACTAGACTATAGACTAGACTAGACTAGACTAGACTATAGACTAGACTATAGACTAGACTATAGACTAGACTATAGACTAGACTATAGACTAGACTATAGACTAGACTATAGACTAGACTATAGACTAGACTATAGACTAGACTATAGACTAGACTATAGACTAGACTATAGGCTAGACTATAGACTAGACTATAGACTAGACTATAGACTAGACTATAGACTAGACTATAGACTAGACTATAGACTCGACTATAGACTAGACTATAGACTAGACTATAGACTAGACTATAGACTAGACTATAGACTACACTATAGACTAGACTATAGACTAGACTATATACTAGACTATGGACTAGACTATAGACTAGACTATAGACTAGACTATAGACTAGACTATAGACTAGGCTATAGGCTAGACTATAGACTAGACTATACAGACTAAACTATAGACTAGACTATAGAATAGACTATAGACTAGACCATAGACTAGACTATAGAATAGACTATAGACTAGACTATAGACTAGACTATAGACTAGACTGTAGTGTAGACTACTAACTAGACCATAGACTAGACTATAGACTAGATTATAGACTAGACTATTGACTAGATTATAGACTAGATTATAGACTGGTCTATAGACTAGATTATAGACTAGACAATAGACTAAGCTATGGACTAGACTATAGACTAGACTATTGATTATAGACTAAACTATAGACTAGACTATAAACTAAACTATATAATAGACTATATACTAGACTATAGACTAGACTATGGACTTGACTATAGACTTGACTATAGACTTGACTATAAACTTGACTAGAGACTTGACTATAGATTTGATTATAGGGTAGACTATAGACTAGACTATAGACTAGACCATAGGCTAGACTATAGACTAGACTATAGACTAGACTATAGACTAGACTATAGTCTAGACTATAGACTAGACTTTAGACTACACTATAGACTAGCCTGTAAACTAGCCTACACTTTAGACTATACTATAGACTACACTTTAGAGTAGCCTGTAAACTAGACTACACTCAAGACTATAGTCAGTATTGTAGTGTTTATTGGTAATATTTTGGTTAGTACGAATTCCCTTTTAATCAAAATTTCTTAAAATATATGTATATTTTTTTCAAAATTATGTAAATGATAAATGTTATTTTAGTATTAAGTATAAGTATTGTATTAAAATTGTCCTTTGTTTTCCATTGAACTCTAAGAGTTATAGCCAAATAAGTTAGAAAACTTTTTACCCAAAAGACTATTTGTTTAAACATTATTATCAGTTTAAGTTTTACAATTAAAAGTAGTTATTTTAGAATATTTTTTTAATATAATTTTTAAAAAATATCGTATATTTATTATGAATTGATTCCGGTGCCAAAAATTAAAGAAATATGAACATGTAATGGAATTTTTTTATTAAAGTACTATTTTGTGGATATAAAAGTGTTTTATTTTGTAAAAGTTGAAAGTTTATTAATTTAGATTAGCTTTTACTCTTTCAAAAACTAAGGATGAAACTTGAAGATTCAATATATCAATAATTTTTCTTTATTTATTATTTAAACTTTATACTAATACATTTGCAATTACTTTTAACAATAATGTTAGAAAATCTTTACTTCAAATATCGAAATGATGAATTCATAAGGAACCATAAATTGGTTAATTTTAGAGGTTGTGATTAGAAGGTGGGTATATAAGGTTCGGCATAGATAGATTAGGGTATATAAAATTCGGCATAGCCGAATATAAAAATCTTATTAGTTTTCATAACGTTATAAAGAAAATAAACTTCTACACTTTAAATTTATGTCTAGCAGCCTACATAGAAAATAATCTTTATAAGTACATGTACGAAATACGAAACTATATAAAAAATTGTTGCCCACTTCAGACCAAACAACATGCAGCAGAAACAGCAACAAAACACACATTTCAATATTTACGAGTTCAGCCTTTTTGTAATTTTTCTAAAACATTTGTATTTTAACACAATATTTTATTTTATTTCAGTTTATTTCTTTTAAGTTACGAATGTGTAAATTCTTTGCAGCTTCTTAGACACTTTGAAATAGTAAAATGTACAAGGCAAAAAGGGCTTAGACGTATATTTTTTAACACTTTTGAACTAAGAACCTGGGAAACTAGACGACGTGAAGAGAATAATGGCAATTTTACAACTACTATATACTAAACGTATTTAGATTGAGATTTTCTATTTGGTATGGAAAAGTGCAACACATATTGTATGCAATTATAACGGCTTTTTACTGCCAAAATGCCACTTAGAAAAATAAAGCAAAAAGCTAATATTATAAGTGTGTGTTGGAAGCAGATTTAGGGAAATACATATACTATTTGGCATACACATTTCTATAAACAAGTTGAAATGCATGAATGAATTGTTATGTTTGACACACATAATACCCTACATGTGGAAAAGTTTAAAAGTAATTCATCAAAAAAAAAAAATTCAAACAAATATTGCAGAACTTTAGAAAGAATCTAGAACAGAGTTAGAACAGAACTAGAACAGAACTAGAACAGAAGTAGAACAGAACTAGAACAGAACTAGAACAGAACTAGAACAGAACTAGAACAGAACTAGAACAGAACTAGAACAGAACTAGAACAGAACTAGAACAGAACTAGAACAGAACTAGAACAGAACTAGAACAGAACTAGAACAGAACTAGAACAGAACTAGAACAGAACTAGAACAGAACTAGAACAGAACTAGAACAGAACTAAAAGAGAACTAGAACAGAACTAGAACAGAACAAGAACAGAACTAGAACAGAACTAGAACAGACCTAGAACAGACCTAGAACAGACCTAGAACAGAACTAGAACAGAACTAGAACAGAACTACAACAGAACTAGAACAGATCTAGAACAGAACTAGAACAGATCTAGAACAGATCTAGAACATAACTAGAACAGAACTAGAAAGAAACAGAACAGAACTAGAACAGAACTAGAAACAGAACTAGAACAGAACTAGAACTAGAACAGAACTAGAACAGAACTAGAACAGAACTAGAACAGAACTAGAGAACAGAACTAGAACAGAACTAGAACAGAACTAGAACAGAACTAGAACAGAACTAGAACAGAACTAGAACAGAACTAGAACAGAACTAGAACAGAACTAGAACAGAACTAGAACAGAACTAGAACAGAACTAGAACAGAACTAGAACAGAACTAGAACAGAACTAGAACAGAACTAGAACAGAACTAGAACAGAACTAGAACAGAACCTAGAACAGACTAGAACAGAACTAGAACAGACTAGAACAGAACTAGAACAGAACTAGAACAGAACTAGAACAGAACTAGAACAGAACTAGAACAGAGCTAGAACAGAACTAGAACAGAAGTAGAACAGAACTAGAACAGAACTAGAACAGAACTAGAACAGAACTAGAACAGAACTAGAACAGAACTAGAACAGAACTAGAACAGAACTAGAACAGAACTAGAACAGAACTAGAACAGAACTAGAACAGAACTAGAACAGAACTAGAACAGAACTAGAACAGAACTAGAACAGAACTAGAACAGAACTAGAACAGAACTAAAACAGAACTAGAACAGAACTAGAACAGAACTAGAACAGAACTAGAACAGAACTAGAACAGAACTAGAACAGAACTAGAACAGAACTAGAACAGAACAGAACTAGAACAGAAACTAGAACAGAACAGAACAGAAACTAGAACTAGAACTAGAACAGAACTAGAACAGAACTAGAACAGAACTAGAACAGAACTAGAACAGAACTAGAACAGAACTAGAACAGAACTAGAACAGAACTAGAACAGAACTAGAACATAACTAGAACATAACTAGAACAGAACTAGAACAGAACTAGAACAGAACTAGAACAGAACTAGAACAGAACTAGAACAGAACTAGAACAGAACTAGAACAGAACTAGAACAGAACTAGAACAGAACTAGAACAGAACTAGAACAGAACTAGAACAGACTAGAAAGAACTACAACAGAACTAGAACAGAACTAGAACAGAACTAGAAAGAGAACTAGAACAGAACTAGAACAGAACTAGAACAGAACTAGAACAGAACTAGAACGACCTAGACAGACCTAGAACAGACCTAAGACAGAACTAGAACTAGAACAGAAACCTAGAACAGAACTAGAACAGAACTAGAACCGAACTAGAACAGAACTAGAACAGAACTAGAACAGAACTAGAACAGGAACTAGAACAGAACTAGAACAGAACTAGAACAGAACTAGAACAGAACTAGAACAGAACTAGAACAGAACTAGAACAGAACTAGAACAGAACTAGAACAGAACTAGAACAGAACTAGAACAGAACTAGAACAGAACTAGAACAGAACTAGAACAGAACTAGAACAGAAACTAGAACAGAACTAGAACAGAACTAGAACAGAACTAGAACAGAACTAGAACAGAACTAGAACAGAACTAGAACAGAACTAGAACAGAACTAGAACAGAACAGAACTAGAAAACTAGAACAGAACTAGAACAGAACTAGAAACTAGAACAGACTAGAACAGAACAGAACAGAACAGAACTAGAACAGAACTAGAACGAACTAGAACAGAACTAGAACAGAACTAGAACAGAACTAGAACAGAACTAGAACAGAACTAGAACAGAACTAGAACAGAACTAGAACAGAACTAGAACAGAACTAGAACAGAACTAGAACAGAACTAGAACAGAACTTAGAACAGAACTAGAACAGAACTAGAACAGAACTAGAACAGAACTGAACAGAACTAGAACAGAACTAGACCAGAACTAGAACAGAACTAGAACAGAACTAGAACAGAACTAGAACAGAACAGACTAGAAAAACAGAACTAGACAGACAGAAACAGAACTAGAACAGAACTAGAACAGAACTAGAACAGA
>NW_023997632.1:0-18932 GCF_015586225.1 Lucilia sericata
CCTCTAAAGTTCTAGAAAAATATTTTGTAAATAATGAAATAAATCAATACTATGACGACTTGACTGACATACCTGAATTTTTCCATTGGCCAAACGTTTTACTTGTGAAGTTTGATACTCGTAATCGGTTTCAATAAAACTATCAGTGATTTGTACTTTAGGTGAAATGACTTCCAAACTTTCAGCAGCTGTAGGTTTCATTTTTAAATAATTTATTTATATTTTATTATAAAAAAAAACACTTGTTTAAAATTTAATTAAAGATTTAACACTTTTCTTTTATTAAATTTTATATAACTTTTTATGTCACTGACGTTTCTATAGCCAAAAAAAACTGCTTCAAATTTTATTCTTTATAAATTTTATTTTTCACAAAATTCTTTTTTGTTTTCTCCTGTTCTCTTTATTTGGTTTGAGCTGTTTACGGCTTCGATGTTTCCAACTAATGAGCTGGTTGGAAAGCAGCCACTACTATTTATGCCTAGATGATGATTAAATTCGCAAACCGACACGATACCCTCATATCGTGTTTGTTGTTATTATTCTGATATTTTTTTTTAATATTTTGTTGCTGTTGTTGGGTCTGCCTTTCTTCCTTAAACAATGTGTTTGTAGAATCAGTATATCAAACAACTCGCGCGTTCTTTCGGGTTTTTTTTCACTCTCTTATTATTTATTTATTTTTTTGTTTATTTATTGTATTTGATTTTGCTCAAAGCAAAAAATTTGACGTTTTTTTTTGTTGTTTCAATAATACCCCCAACTGTTGGGAGTTTGTGTTTAAATTAAAGCCGGCTGTGTTTGAGCTTTAATTATTGTAGTTTTTTCCACGCGTGCCGTAATACGCATGTTCATATATGTTCTTTAATTTAAAAGAAAGAGAATTTTATTTGGTATAATGATATAAGAGTTGTGTTAAAAAACACCGATGTCTTGATCTACTATCCAATTCTTCCCAATCCTAAGAATGTTTGAAACCACACGGTTCTTCCCCCAAAACTATTGAGCAATTAGTTTTGCCAGATTCAATAACAAAGATATTGCAATCCTCTTGCGAATCATTGATGATCCAAAGAGATCCTTGAATGTTAATTAATTAAACCTGTTTGAAAAAAAACTATCCTTAGCTTCTAGGCTTAGCTTCGAGTATCTAAGCTGAGTCTCTGAAAACTAGAACAGGACAAAAACAGAACTAGACCATAAATAAGACAGAACAAAACTAGAACAGAACAGAACTAGAAAATAACTAGAACAGAATTAAAACAGAACTAGAAAAGAACTAGAACAGAATTAAAACAGAACTAGAACAGAACTAGAACAGGACTAGAACAGGACTAGAACAGAACAGAACTAGAACAGAACTATAACAGAACTAGAACAAACTAAAACAGAAAGAACTGAACTAGAACAGACCTAGAAATGAACTAGAACAGAACTAGAACATAACTAGAACAGAACTAGAACAGAACTATAACAGAACTAGAACAAAACTAACAGAAAGAACTGAACTAGAACAGAACTAGAAATGAACTAGAACAGAACTAGAACAGAACAGAACTAGAACAGAACTAGAACAGAACTAGAACAGAACTAGAACAGAACTAGAACAGAACTAGAACAAAACTAGAACAAAACTAGAACAGAACTAGAACAGAACTCGAACAGAACTAGAACAGAACTAGAACAGAACTAGAACAGAACTAGAACAGAACTAGAAATTAACTAGAACAGAACTAGAACAGAACTAGAACAGAACTTGAACAGAACTAGAACAAACTAGAACAGAACTAGAACAGAACTAGAACAGAACTAGAACAGAACTAGAACAGAACTAGTACAGAACTAGAACAGAACTAGAACAGAACTAGAACAGAACTAGAACAGAACTAGAACAGAACTAGAACAGAACTAGAACAGAACTAGAACAGAACTAGAACAGAACTAGAACAGAACTAGAACAGAACTAGAACAGAACTAGAACAGAACTAGAATAGAACAGAACAGAACTAGAACAGAACTAGAACAGAACTAGAACAGAACTAGAACAGAACTAGAACAGAACTAGAACAGAACTAGAACAGAAACTAGAACAGAACTAGAACAGAACTAGAACAGAACTAGAACAGAACTAGAACAGAACTAGAACAGAACTAGAACGAACAGAACTAGAACAGAACTAGAACAGAACTAGAACAGAACTAGAACAGAACTAGAACAGAAATAGAACAGAAATAGAACAGAACTAGAACAGAACTAGAACAGAACTAGAACAGAACTAGAACAGAACTAGAACAGAACTAGAACAGAACTAGAACAGAACTAGAACAGAACTAGAACAAAACTAGAACAGAACTAGAACTGAACTAGAACTGAACTAGAACTGAACTAGTAACTGAACTAGAACTGAACTACAACTGAACTAGAACTGAACCTAGAACTGAACTAGACCTGAACTAGAACTGAACTAGAACAGAACTAGAAATGAACTAGAACAGAACTAGAAATGAACTAGAACAGAACTTGAACAGAACTAGAACAGAACTAGAACAGAACTAGAACAAAACTAGAACAGAAATAGAACAGAACTAGAACAGAACTTAGAACAGAACTAGAACAGAACTAGAACAGAACTAGAACAGAACTAGAAACAGAACTAGAACAGAACTAGAACAGAACTAGAACAGAACTAGAACAGAACTAGAACAGAACTAGAACAGAACTAGAACAGAACTAGAACAGAACTAGAACAGAGCTAGAACAGAACTAGAACAGAACTAGAACAGAACTAGAACAGAACTAGAATAGAACTAGAACAGAACTAGAATAGAACAGAACTAGAACAGAAAGAACTGAACTAGAACTGAACGAGAACTGAACTAGAACTGAACTAGAACTAAACTAGAACTAAACTAGAATTGAACTAGAACTGAACTAGAACTAAACTAGAACTGTACCATTCTAGTACTAGAAATGAACTAGAACTTATGTAGAACAGAACTAAAACTAAACAAGAACTAAACTATAGTTTCCAAGCCGACAAAATAGTTAGAGGTGTATTTTAGCGATTCTCTTATACAATTATGTGTAAAAGACCGGGAACCGGCGAATATTCAATGTCAATGTTGCTCACACATACGCACGCACATTTTATAAGCATAAACAGGATATAAATGTTATTCAAATAATACAAAGGACATTCAATTCCAGAAGTAAACTCATACCCAAAACAAACATTTTCAGCTTAAAATCATTTAAACGTGATGCTGAGCATAAATAAATGGAATAGAAACTTTTAGAAATTTATAGAATGTCAGGTAAACTTCCTTTATATACCATAGATGTACTATGAGAAATTAAATTCAGTTACCCTCTTCAATAATAGTAAGGGATAAAATTCTTTCTAGAAAACGTATAAATTGTTATGTTCTCCATGAGTATATCTATATGTTTGTGACACAATAAACAAACAACAAATGACAATAATACTTTGATCGGAAAGTTCCGTAAACTTCCATGAAACCAAAAGCGAAAGTAAAGCGATAGTTCTGTGATTTTATGTGTGCGTCCGTTGATTGATGCACTTACAATTTAATTATATTGATGTAGAATAGAAGCGGCTGATGCTGATGAATGGTAAAAGTAATGTCCCATTGACTGGCGTAAACAAAATCTAACAACTTTGTTTTTGCGACCAGCTTTGAATCAGATTCTTGACCTGCCGTAGTTTAATGTTTATGGAAAAATCCAATAGCAACAATTTGATTTATTTTTTTTAATTTTTTGCAAACAAAACAGTTTGTTTAAATCTTTCAAATGATTGAGCAGAAGAACACACACATACTTTTTTTTTCAAAGAATAGAAAAGACTTTATAGTTTGAGTATATATCGTATGGAAAGTTTTTGAAATATGCATCTGTTTCATGAGTTTTTTTCAGAGTAAGTTAATTGAAAAATATGTATTTCTAGCGGAAATAACTATTTCTAAACATTTTTTATACATGGACATAATAATAACAATTTGACCACAGCAACACAATTGCAATATAGTCTATTAACATTTTCAAAACTTTTCCATTATTCTAGAAAATTTCCAAACATTGCGCAAAGAATAACGATGTGAACAATTAAAATGCTTCTTCAAAATTTAAATAAACTAGAAATGATGACTGACTAGAAACGACTAGATGAACTAGAACTGAACTAGAACTGAACTAGAACTGAACTAGAACTGAACTAGAACTGAACTAGAACTGAACTAGAACTGAACTAGAACTGAACTAGAACTGAACTAGAACTGAACTAGAACTGAACTGAAAACTAGAACTGAACTAGAACTGAACTAGAACTGAACTAGAACTGAACTAGAACTGAACTAGAACTGAACTAGAACTGAACTAGAACTGAACTAGAACTGAACTAGAACTGAACTAGAACTGAACTAGAACTGAACTAGAACTGAACTAGAACTGAACTAGAACTGAACTAGAACTGAACTAGAACTGAACTAGAACTGAACTAGAACTGAACTAGAACTGAACTAGAACTGAACTAGAACTGAACTAGAACTGAACTAGAACTGAACTAGAACTGAACTAGAACTGAACTAGAACTGAACTAGAACTGAACTAGAACTGAACTAGAACTGAACTAGAACTGAACTAGAACTAGAACTGAACTAGAACTGTACTAGAACTGAACTAGAACTGAACTAGGACTAAACTAGAACTTAACTAGAACTGAACTAGAATTGAACTAGAACTGAACTAGAACAGAACTGAACTAGAACTGAACTAGAACTGAACTAGAACTGAACTAGAACTGAACTAGAACTGAACTAGAACTGAAGTAGATGTGAACTAGAACTGAACTAGAACTGAACTAGAACTGAACTAGAACTAAACTAGAACTGAACTAGAACTGAACTAGAACTGAACTAGAACTGAACTAGAAGTAGAACTGAACTAGAACTGAACTAGAACTGAACTAGAAGTAGAACTGAACTAGAACTGAACTAGAACTGAATTAGAACTGAACTAGAACTGAACTAGAACTGAACTAGAACTGAACTAGAACTGAACTAGAACTGAACTAGAACTGAACTAGAACTGAACTAGAACTGAACTAGAACTGAACTAGAACTGAACTAGAACTGAACTAGAACTGAACTAGAACTGAACTAGAACTGAACTAGAACTGAACTAGAACTGAACTAGAACTGAACTAGAACTGAACTAGAACTGAACTAGAACTGAACTAGAACTGAACTAGAACTGAACTAGAACTGAACTAGAACTGAACTAGAACTGAACTAGAACTAAACTAGAACTGAACTAGAAGTAGAACTGAACTAGAAGTAGAACTGAACTAGAAGTAGAACTGAACTAGAAGTAGAACTGAACTAGAACTGAACTAGAACTGAACTAGAACTGAACTAGAACTGAACTAGAACTGAACTAGAACTGAACTAGAACTGAACTAGAACTGAACTAGAACTGAACTAGAAGTAGAACTGAACTAGAACTGAACTAGAACTGAACTAGAACTGAACTAGAACTGAACTAGAACTGAACTAGAACTGAACTAGAACTGAACTAGAACTGAACTAGAACTGAACTAGAACTGAACTAGAACTGAACTAGAACTGAACTAGAACTGAACTAGAACTAGAACTGAACTAGAACTGAACTAGAACTGAACTAGAACTGAACTAGAACTGAACTAGAACTGAACTAGAACTGAACTAGAACTGAACTAGAACTGAACTAGAACTGAACTAGAACTGAACTAGAACTGAACTAGAACTGAACTAGAACTGAACTAGAACTGAACTAGAACTGAACTAGAACTGAACTAGAACTGAACTAGAACTGAACTAGATCTGAACTAGAACTGAACTAGAACTGAACTAGAACTGAACTAGAACTGAACTAGAACTGAACTAGAACTGAACTAGAACTGAACTAGAACTGAACTAGAACTGAACTAGAACTGAACTAGAACTGAACTAGAACTGAACTAGAACTGAAACTGAACTAGAACTGAACTAGAACTGAACTAGAACTGAACTAGAACTGAACTAGAACTGAACTAGAACTAGAACTGAACTAAACTGAACTAGAACTGAACTAGAACTGAACTAGAACTGAACTAGAACTGAACTAGAACTGAACTAGAACTGAACTAGAACTGAACTAGAACTGAACTAGAAATGAACTAGAACTGAACTAGAACTGAACTAGAACTGAACTAGAACTGAACTAGAACTGAACTAGAACTGAACTAGAACTGAACTAGAACTGAACTAGAACTGAACTAGAACTGAACTAGAACTGAACTAGAACTGAACTAGAACTGAACTAGAACTGAACTAGAACTGAACTAGAACTGAACTACAACTGAACTAGAACTGAACTAGAACTGAACTAGAACTGAATTAGAACTGAACTAGAACTGAACTGAACTAGAACTGAACTAGAACTGAATTAGAACTGAACTAGAATTTAACAAGAACTTAACTAGAATTGAACTAGAACTGAAAATTAATATTTTTTCTTTAAAATCTATCAAAGATAATTGGGGTAAAATTGTTTTCTATAATTATTGACTACATTAATTTTAAACTTCTCGTGCTATGGGTCTTTGTTTTGTAATCGGATATTGATTGAAAAGTCTGTATTTTTCTTCAAGGTTAAGGCTAATGCATTTATAAAAAAAACTTTAGATAACAAAACAGAACTGTATTTGAATAAATTAAATCTATGAAAAAAGCTATCGTAATATAAATAAACAGAAAATGTTAGTAAATATGCAAGATGAATTGTAGAGAGTTTTCGACCAATGGGAGTATACTATAAATTTTATTAATTTTTCTTTCCCATTTGAATTCATTCCTTTACACAATATTTCCCATCGTTCTATTGGTTAACATTGACTGAAAAAACTGCACCATTTAATTATTATTTTAAATATTTTAGAAACAAATTGACTTTATATTATAAAAAAAGTTAATGATAAATGACTTTGCATATTCTTATACACATTTACGAGTCAGTTTTGTAAAATCGGACGAGTGAATACCCACCCACGCCCATATTGCATCTATGAACTGCATGCACGTTTTACTGACGTTTAATGCATGTGATTTTTTTTTTTTTTTTTTGTTAATCGGAAATATATTACAATAAAAAATGAAATGAGGCAAATATTTAATAATTTTTTGTTTATTTATTTCATATCAACCATATAAAGCGATAGATATACAATTCTATAGGGATTCGAAACTGAAAGCAAACTATTATTAAGGGTATTCACAGTATATCAGTTTAGGTTGTTTATTTTAAATCCATACAATATTGTTGAAATTTTACTATAATTTGCAGATTTCTTTAGAAATACTTTTTTTTTAAAATAATTGCCAAGTATATCCTATATATTTGGTCAATTTGAATCTCCCAAAACATAAACAATTAATTTATATGTTTGCTCGTTGGTCCCTCAGTCTGTTGTATGTTAATCATTTCATAAAAACATTTTTTACTAGTGTTCAATTAAACCCCAAACATTTGATGACGTTTATAAAGCAAACAGTAGGGTAGAAAATAATACAAACTGGAATAGTTTTGATTATATCTATAACCAAAAATTTCGCTTTTCATTTCAACAACTATGGAGAACCTGCTATTTTTTCTGCTCAAACTGTAATAGTTTTTGTCTATATCTGTGAGAGAGAATTTGCAATTAGATACTTGTAGGAATATTCTACAATTTTCTTTATGTTGATGGAAAATTTTCAATACCAATTTGCAGGTTTTAAATGAATTGACAAAGATTTTTTATGTGATTCGATTAATAGTTGTCAAGTTTGACAGACAGTCCGTGGCTATGTGTCAATACCATTAGTTAATTTGCTAGACCAATATAAAATTACTAATTAAATACAGAAATACAAAAAGTACACGGCAAAAAAATTGGAAGTTGTTGAAAGTGAGTGTTCTAGTTCAGTTCTAGATCAGTTCTAGTTCAGTTTTAGTTCAGTTTTAGTTCAGTTCTAGTTCAGTTCTAGTTCAGTTCTAGTTCAGTTCTAGTTCAGTTCCTAGTTCAGTTCTAGTTCAGTTTTAGTTCAGTTCTAGTTCAGTTCTAGATCATTTCTAGTTCTGTTTCTAGTTCAGTTCTATTTTAGTTCTAGTTCAATTATAGTTCAGTTCTAGTTCAGTTTTAATCAGTTCTAGTTCCGTTTAAGTTCAGTTCTAGTTCAGATCTAGTTCAGTTCTAGTTCAATTCTAGTTCAGTTCTAGTTTAGTCCTAGTTCAGTTCTAGTTCAGTTCTATTTCAGTTCTAGTTCAGTTCTAGTTCAGTTCTAGTTCAGTTCTAGTTCAGTTCTAGTTCAGTTCTAGTTCTAGTTCAGTTCTAGTTCAGTTCTAGTTCAGTTTCTAGTTCAGTTCTAGTTCAGTTCTAGTTCAGTTCTAGTTCAGTTCTAGTTCAGTTCTAGTTCAGTTCTAGTTCAGTTCTAGTTCAGTTCTAGTTCAAGTTCTAGTTCAGTTCTAGTTCAGTTCTAGTTCAGTTCTAGTTTAATTCTAGTTTGAATTCTAGTCAGTGCTAGTTCAGTTCTAGTTCAGTTCTAATTCAGTTCTAGTTCTGTTCTAGTTCAGTTCTAGATCATTTCTAGTTCAGTTCTAGTTCAGTTCTAGTTCAGTTCTAGTTATTCAGTTCTAGTCAGTTCTAGTTCACTTCTATTTCAATTCTAGTTTAATTCTAGTTTAATTCTAGTTGAATTCTAGTTCAGTTCTAGATCAGTTCTAATTCAGTTCTAGTTCTGTTTCTAGTTCAGTTCTAGATCATTCTAGTTTAGTTCTAGTTCAGTTCTAGTTCAGTTCTAGTTCAGTTCTAGTTCAGTTTCTAGTTCAGTTCTAGTGAGTTCTAGTTCAGTTCTAGTTCAGTTCTAGTTCAGTTCTAGTTCTAGTTCAGTTCTAGTTCAGTTTTAGTTCAGTTCTAGTTCAGTTCTAGTTTAGTTCTAGTTCAGTTCTAGTTCAATTCTAGTTCAGTTCTAGTTCAATTCTAGTTTTAATTCTAGTTGAATTCTAGTCAGTGCTAGTTCAGTTCTAGTTCAGTTCTAATTCAGTTCTAGTTCTGTTCTAGTTTCAGTTCTAGATCATTCTAGCTCAGTTCTAATTCAGTTCTAGTTCAGTTCTAGTTCAGTTCTAGTTCAGTTCTAGTTCAGTTCTAGTTCAGTTCTAGTTCAGTTCTAGTTCAGTTCTAGTTCAATTCTAGTTCAATTCTAGTTCAGTTCTAGTTCAGTTTTAGATCAGTTCTAGTTCAGTTTTAGTTAAGTTCTAGTTTAGATCTAGTTCATCTAGTTCAGTTCTAGTTCAATTCTAGTTTAATTCTAGTTCAATTCTAGTTCAGTTCTAGTTCAGTTCTTGCTCAGTTCTAGTTGAGTTTTACTTCATTTCTAGTTGAATTCTACTTCAGTTCTAGTTCAAAATCTAGTTCAATTCTAGTTCAGTTTCAGTTCTAGTTGAATTCTAGTTCAGTCTATTTTAGTTCTAATTCACTTTTAGTTCAGTTCTAGTTCAGCTGTAGCTTAGTTCTAGTTTAGTTCTAGTTCAATTCTAGTCCAGTTTTAGTTTAGTTGTAGTAGAATTCTAGTTCAATTCTAGTTCAGTTCTGGTTATGTTCTAGTTCAGTTCTATTTAAGTTCTAGTTCAGTTCTAGTTTAGTTCTATTTCAGTTCAGTTTTAGTTCTAGTTCACTTCTAGCTCAGTTTTAACTCTTTTTTTATTTAATTTCTAGTTTATTTTTTGTACAGTTCTTCTTTAGAACTGCATCCTTTAAATAAAACCAATGTGTTATCAATTTTTTGACGGTAAAAGCGTTTATTTTTCGTATGCCAGTCAAGCGATATGCAACTTCTATTTGAATGTTAGTTGTGTTGATTGATATTTTTCTGTTTCACTAAGAACATTAAATGCTTTAAAAGTGCAAAACATAAAATATAAAAAAATATAAATAAAAAAGTAATATAATAATAACAACAAAATATGTATAAATAAGTTCTAAATATGTATATAATAAAAAATTAATACACAGTGAAATACATAAGCACCTTAAATTTACAAATAAAACTATAAACAAAAGTTGATATTTCAAATGTTTACAAAATTTTACATAAATAAAAAAATAATACAAGAATAATGGTTAATTATAAAATAATACATTAAAAATCACAATCATACATATAGGGTTATTTTTATAATGAAATTTTAAGCGGGAGTTTAAAATTACAATTTTTTTTTAATTTGAAAAGAAATAATTCAAGGATATTTTGTGACCTGTAGTAACAGCAAATATTTCTTCTCCCAAATAGTGGGTTGTCTTGTAAATTTCATTAATAACTCTTATCTTTTGCTAATTTAAGTTCAAAAGTTTAAAATTGCTACTTAATTATCATTTAAGGAATGTATAGAATTAAAAATACAAATTTTCTTTGCTTTACTGCATTAATTATCCAAAAATTCCCATTCACTTGATGAACCAGTTGAAGATTCATTTTCCGATTTACCACTGGATTGCTGGAGGGGGGAGATTCGTGTTAACAGTTAGTTTACTGAGTGGATCTCCAGCTTTTTTAAAATCCCATAAGAAACTATCAATTTCATAATTATTTCTGGCAGAGTATTAATAAATTTTAAAGGTTTATTTGCCTCCTTTTCCTTCTGCTGTTTCAATGAATTATCTTCTAGCAAATTATTACTTTCTACTATATTGGTTGCTCTTAGAGTGTGGCAAATATCCTCTATAGGTTGACCATCGCTAAAATCAGTTATAGTTTGTTCTTCTATATAGTAAAGTTTTTTCTTGGGCGTTGTCTGTATGCTGCTGTCTTTAAAGATATTTTCTGTGGGATATACTGTGGCTAAAGGAGATATTTGTTTGTGGTGGTTGGGGTGCTGGAGCTTGTGATAAATATTTAGATAGACGTAATTCTTCGTCGGTTATCGGCTGTAAAGATACTTCAGGCAGATCTAATTCTTCGGCTAATGTTTTGGCTTTTTCGGCTATAGTGTTTTTAAGAGTTGTAGGACTTAAAATATTTGGTAAGTGTTGGCTAAATGCTTCCTTAAGACTGAGACCCATGGTGGAAGAGGAATTGCTGAAATGAGGGTGAAATAAATCGAAATGTTTAATTCAGCAAGGAGAGATTTCTTTAGTAGATATTCGAATAATTCATTTCTTATTCGGTTTTAGTTCATGTTGAGTTCTAGTTCTGTTGTTTGTAATTCTGTTCTAGATCAGTTCTATTTCAAATCTAGTTCAGCTCCTAGATCATTTCTAGTTCAGTTCTAGTTCAGTTCTAGTTCAGTTCTAGTTCAGTTCTAGTTCAGTTCTTGTTCAGTTCTAGTTCAGTTCTAGTTCAGTTCTAGTTCAGTTCTAGTTCAGTTCTAGTTCAGTTCAGTTCAGTTCTAGTTCAGTTCTAGTCAGTTCTAGTTCAGTTCTAGTTCACTTCTAGTTCAGTTCTCGTTCAGCTCAAAGTTCAGTTCTAGTTCAGTTCTAGTTCCGTTCTAGTTCAATTCTAGTTCATTTCTAGTTCAGTTCTAGTTCAGTTTCAGTTCTAAGTTTCAGTTCTAGTTCAGTTAGCTAGTTCAGTCAGTTCAGTTCCTAGTTCAGTTCTAGTTCAGCTTTCTAGTTCAGTTCTAGTTCAGTTCTAGGTTCTAGTGTCTAGTTCAGTTCTAGTTCAGTTCTAGTTCAGTTCTAGTTCAGTTCTAGTTCAGTTCTAGTTCAGTTCTAGTTCAGTTCTAGTTCAGTTCTAGTTCAGTTCTAGTTCAGTTCTAGTTCAGTTCTAGTTCAGTTCTAGTTCAGTTCTAGTTCAGTTCTAGTTCAGTTCTAGTTCAGTTCTAGTTCAGTTCTAGTTCAGTTCTAATTCAGTTCTAATTCAGTTCTAGTTCAGTTCTAGTTCAGTTCTAGTTCAGTTCTAGTTCAGTTCTAGTTCAGTTCTAGTTCAGTTCTAGTTCAGTTCTAGTTCAGTTCTAGTTCAGTTCTAGTTCAGTTCTAGTTCAGTTCTAGTTCAGTTCTAGTTCAGTTCTAGTTCAGTTCTAGTTCAGTTCTAGTTCAGTTCTAGTTCAGTTCTAGTTCAGTTCTAGTTCAGTTCTAGTTCAGTTCTAGTTCAGTTCTAGTTCAGTTCTAGTTCAGTTCTAGTTCAGTTCTAGTTCAGTTCTAGTTCAGTTCTAGTTCAGTTCTAGTTCAGTTCTAGTTCAGTTCTAGTTCAGTTCTAGTTCAGTTCTAGTTCAGTTCTAGTTCAGTTCTAGTTCAGTTCTAGTTCAGTTCTAGTTCAGTTCTAGTTCAGTTCTAGTTCAGTTCTAGTTCAGTTCTAGTTCAGTTCTAGTTCAGTTCTAGTTCAGTTCTAGTTCAGTTCTAGTTCAGTTCTAGTTCAGTTCTAGTTCAGTTCTAGTTCAGTTCTAGTTCAGTTCTAGTTCAGTTCTAGTTCAGTTCTAGTTCAGTTCTAGTTCAGTTCTAGTTCAGTTCTAGTTCAGTTCTAGTTCAGTTCTAATTCAGTTCTAATTCAGTTCTAGTTCAGTTCTAGTTCAGTTCTAGTTCAGTTCTAGTTCAGTTCTAGTTCAGTTCTAGTTCAGTTCTAGTTCAGTTCTAGTTCAGTTCTAGTTCAGTTCTAGTTCAGTTCTAGTTCAGTTCTAGTTCAGTTCTAGTTCAGTTCTAGTTCAGTTCTAGTTCAGTTCTAGTAGTGGTCTAGTTCAGTTCTAGTTCAGTCTAGTTAGTTCTAGTTCTAGTTCAGTTCTAGTTCAGTTCTAGTTTTCAGTTCTAGTCAGTTCTGGTTCGTTTTTAATTCAGTAGCTAGAGACAAAAATATAATTAACTCACCTTTCCTCCTTCTCTTTTGCTACAGAAACTGCCTCCATTTTAGTAGAGGTGGTAGTAAATTCCACTGTATTTTATTATTATCTTCAGCCTCCCCCACCTCCTCCTTTTCATCTTGTACCACTGCATGACCAATTTCCACAATGCCTCCCTTTTGTTTTGGTTATCTCTCGAGCTATTACGACTTTTATGACGTTTTTTGCGTGGATTTAATATACCACTATGATGTAAGATATCATCATCAAAGTCCATTTCAGAGATTTCCTTAAAGACCTCTAAACGTCTATTTTGTTCAGCTTTAGAAGATTCTACTGCTAATTCAATGGGTATTTGGAGATTTAAAGTTTCTATGGGTGGCAATTCAAAGCATTCTTCGGCATTTGTTACGGGCTGTTCCTCGGGTTCATATTCGACCGGAGCCTCAAAGGAACCACATATGGAGGAGCCCAGTATGGGTACAGGTGGTGGCAAGGAAGGGTTGTATATAATTTTGGCTGTAAAGGAAATTAACAATTAGCTTTTTAAACTCTTATTTATTGGTTTACAGTTTTACCTGTCTTATTTGGTTTCTCGGGCATGGGTGCCAAACGCAGTAGCGAACGTTCACCCTCCAATACAAAATCTCTTTATTCCATACACAAAAATCTATAATTTTACGAAACCTTTGGCCACCGCCTCCACCCTTAAACGTTCTAAATTTAAAACATATAAAGCACGTTCATCGTGGGTCACTATTAAAGTATCTTCTCCTGCATACGAATAGATATACGAAATTCCTAACATCACCTATAGCCGGTAATTCTTCTTCCGTATGCATTGAGCTTGAAGTCATCATTGACTTATTATGCATAGAAAATTTTGGATTTAATATCGGTATTTCCCAAGTGGGACTTTGTGTAACAGCTTCACGAAACAATAAAGTCTTTTCCACATTACCCTCAGTATCGGCTAGCCAGAAACGTAAGTTAGGACGTCCGCATATTAAGCGAGGACGTTTGCCATTAACTGCTGACGAGGATTGTTTGAAAATGTACCACCACAATCGACCAATTGTTTGCGATCCTTTTTGCCAATTTGTGTAACAATCCAATTATCATTTTTATTCGATTTTGCATTGCGATGACAAACTATGGAACGGTAAAGAGTTGACACTAGTAAATAGCCCTGGTGGGCGCTTAATTGAACGATTTCATAGGCCTCGTTTAAGATTTCAATTGATTTGCTAATGTGCTAAAGAATAAAATTGTAAATTACATCAATGAATACTGAAATATTTTGGTGCTAGTGTGAGAAAGATATTTCGTTAGTAAAGAGCCACTCCTTAAAGCATAAACTTCAATCTTAAGTTTACTTACCGCCTGATAATCAAACTCTGTCAGCACCACCACACCATTACGATCACCCGAATACAATTTCATGGCATTTTTAGACCACTCACAGCAACTTATAGCACTATGATGCAAATCCCTTATTGTATAACGTTCTATGGGCTTACTGTTAGTGCAAGGAGCAACCAAATTTAAATCAGGCGGCAATTCTTTTTGGATTTGAAAGACATTAACCTGACCACAAGAATTGCCAGCTGCCACCATATACTCCACTGAATCTACTATTTTTACACATGTATGCGTGTTGTGGTCTAATAAACAAAAAGACATTAAAAAGCTATAATAAACCTATAAACAATGAAAAACCCCCTTCAATCACAGCCCAGCGTGTGAGTCATATTATGGAGTGGGGTTTTTTTAAATTTTTTCCCTCTAAGGATCCATATTTTCTTTTAAAAATCCTACCTCCGCCTTCAATTTTTGTATATCACCATTCTGACGATTATACCAGAATACTATACCGGCATCAGTACCCAGGGCAAAAAACTCCTCCACTGCATCGATACATGTTATATTGAGATCCGCCGGAAATAGGCCACGATTTATACGTGTTGGTATGCGATCAAGTACATCTGTTAAAGGAGCCCATTCTCTTATAGAATACAGCTCTTTGGAATTCATATTCCTTTGTTTTATGTAAAATATTCCTTTTTTTTTTTTTTGTTTATTAGCAAATAAAATGTAATTTTTTTCTGGTGGAGGAGACATTTGTGTTTTGCGAAAAAAAACTAGTTTGTCAACAAATAAAAGAAAATAAACAGATGTCAAGCCGGAGTGTTGCCGTATTTGGGCGTTTGTTTGAAATAAAGTGGCAGCTTTATTATAAAAACCCCATAGGAAATTTGAGTTTTGTACTCTTGTTAGTTTAATGTATTTTTAACAGATCTTACAATTTTTAGACTTAATGGTTCTGGAAGGTTTCAATAAATTATCTTAAAAATAATCGAAGAATCGACTTTTGTCGGAAAAAGTCGAAGTCTAGTTTTTTGTCCTAACAAGGAAAAAAGTCTTAAAAGTCGATAAATCTAACTTTTTAGGTTTTTCCAACAATTTAAATGATTAACTCATAATTAATTTTATTAATTGTTCGCATTCAACTTTGTTTTGTTTATTTTTGAATCAATTCAAAATCAAAAAAAATTCATGACTTCAAAACAAATTTGAATCGATTTTCGATTTTGCCTGATACAGCAACAACCTTTAAGTTTTTTGTTAAATGTGTTTTATCAAGTTTTTTAGAAACTATTCAAATTTTTTTTTTACATTTTAAAATTTGTTGTTATCGATTTCGGTGCTACCATACAAATACGTCATCCAATCCACAGTACTTCGTACAAAACGCTACATGGCAATACCCTTTATAATCTGGCATCTCTACTTATAGAAAAAACAGCTGGCAGCCAATTTAGTAGTTTTAATTAATTTGTGTGTGAAATTATATCGTAAAATTGTAATTTTGTTAGAATTTTAATAAATTAACTAATAAAATTTACCTAAATCTCATAAAGTAAACCAGAGACTGGTAATATGAAGTGTTATTTTTATATAAAATAAAAATTTTAGGAAATATCTATTAAACTTTAGAAATTTTGTTAAAAAACAATAATATCGATTACTTCTTTATCTCACCTGCAGTTTTAGTGTGTGGTAGGCATACAAATATTACCCCCTTCTTCTCACTTCCAAGACTGTGTTGTGTTGACTGATTGCCGAACAAAGTTCAGGACAATTTACAATTTAGTTCAAGATAATAATAATAGTTGAAAGTGAATAAACAAAATCGATATGTCGGAGAATGCCACAGCCAGCAATTTTCGCAGTCCCGTGGTGGCTGAACCTATTTTAATGCCCCCCACTATGGGTGCGGGTGGTGGTGATATGGGCATGTCTAGTTTGGGTTCAGATGCCATTTTTGAGAACTCCCGCTGGTAATGTACGGTCTTTGGCAGCACCTCCTTTGCCCATGGCTCCCACTTCACAATATTCATCTGCCGGTATGGGTGGTGGTGCTTATGCTGGAGGTTATGGTGGCTACGGTGGGGGCTTTGGTAGTTATGGCGGAGGCTATGGTGGCTTTGGTTCCAGTTATGGTGCTGGTTATGGAGGTTTTGGTGGACTAGGAAGTTATGGCGGCTATGGTGGTGGCTATGGAGCTTATAACCGTTTTGGCATGTCTGGTGGTGGCATGAATCCTATGGATCCGGAGGCCCGTTTTATACAATTAGCAGAAGCTAGTTCAAGGCCTGCCTTTCAGAGCATAGAATCTTTAGTATCAGCTATTGGCAACATCGCTTCTATGTTGGATTCTACTTTCTTTGCCTTAACCAGCTCATTTAGAGCTATTCTGGGAGTAGCTGCCAATTTTGGACGTTTGAGAGGTGTGTTTGCACAATTTTGGTCTACTTTTTGCCATATTCCGATGTCTAACATGGATCTACAGAAAGTAAGTTTCAACACAAATATTTATAGATTTAAATAATTATTAAATATTTTATTTTAAAGAATTCTCTATTGGCTGCGCATCTCTAACTTGGACCCCTCCTCGGAGTCGTTTAAGAAAGCTTTTGCTGAAGCCTTGAATGAGTCTTCAAGCCAACAACAGGGTGCTCCCAAGCTGCCACGCAAAGGTCAATCTCCTTGGCCAGTTTTAGCTTTCCTTAGTTTCATATTTACGGCTCCTTATTTGATTATGAAACTATTGGGTACTGTTACCAATACTGCACAGGAAGAAGGTATGTTTTTATTCTAATAAAATAATAATAGGCTTTTTTGTTGTTTCAAAGTGACAAAAAGATTATTGTTTATTTTTATCTGTTAACACAAATGCTGATAATAGATAGATAAAACTTGTTTGCATATTTTGAGTTAATTGCTAACCATGTATTAATTACTATTTTAGTAAGAATTTTTCGTTCAAATATTTTTCAAAAACTAAATTTTTAAATTCAAAATTAAATTCAAATATAATAAAATCAATTATATCTAGCCTATAGACCACTTTATAGTCTAGTCTTTAGCCTAATATATAGCATAGTGTGGTCTATAGTCTAGTCTAGACTATTGTCTAGCCTATAGTCTCTTCCATGGTCTTGCCTATATTCTGGTCTACAGTCTAGCCTATAGTCTAGTCTACTGTATAAAGAGTGGTCCGAACTGCTTTTTGTCATTTTAAAATCATTGTAGAATTCATATTTTAAGTCGTATTAACTATTGACACAAGAATGACGGTGATTATCTCTACTTAATATACAATATATGGTTTATTTTCAATAGCGTTGCCATATTTTTTTTTTGTCTCCTAACCTGCCTTTTTATTTTGATCACATATTTAATTAAGTGCTTTACAGAGGTTTCAAATTGTATTGAAACTTTTTTTAACATTTATTTACAAGTTAAAATGTCTTCAAAATTTTTAGTTATCTTCAACTAAAACTATCGTTTATTACTTCAGTTAGGGGCAAATAACAAGAGTAACCTCCTACGGTGAAACTTACCTTAGTTCGATATCTTCATAAAAATGTTGAAATTTCTGTGAATTTTATACAGTTACATAGAGAGAATAGAGAGATCCAAAGTTATAATCAATTAAAAATTAAAAAAAAAATCGGAACATGTTTTAGTCTTGTCCATAGTTTAGATTAGAATATAGTTTAGTCTATAGACTGGTCTATAGTCTAATCTTTAGTATAGTCTAGACTAAACTATAAACTAGCAAGACTAGACTATATATGTATATATATATATATATATATTATAGACTAGACTAGACTATAGAGAAGACAATAGACTACACCATAAACTACACTATAAACTAGATTAGACTATAGACTAGACTATATATGCTAGACTATAGACTAGACTATAGAATATACAATAGACTAGACTGTAAATTAGACTGTAGACTGGACTAGTCTATAGTCCACTATAGACTACACTATAGACTAGACTATAGATTAGGCTATAGACTAGACTATAAACTAGACTATAAACTAGACTATAGACTAGACTGCAGAATAGACTATAAACTAGACTACAGAATAGATTATAGAATAGACTATAGACTAGGCTATAGACTAGATCAGACTATATACTAGACTATAGACTTGACTATAGACTAGACTATAGATTAGACTATAGACTAGACTATAGACTAGACTATAGACTATACTATAGACTAGACTATAGACTAGACTATAGACTATACTGTAGACTAGACCATAAACTAGACTATAGGCTAGACTGTAGAATAGACAATAGACTAGACTATAAACTAGAATATAGACTAAACTATAGACTATACTGTAGAATTGACAACAGACTAGACTATAGACTAGGCTATAGAATAGCCCATAGACTACAAACTAGACTGTAGACCAGATTATAAACTAGACTATAGTCTTGAGTTTAGACTATAGACTAGACTATAGACTAGACTATAGACTAGACTATAGACTAGACTATAGACTAGACTATAGACTAGACTATAGACTAGCCTATAGAGTAGACTATAGACTAGACTATAGACTAGACTATAGACTAGACTATAGACTAGACTAAAACTAGACTAGACTATAGACTAGACTACTATACTATAGACTAGACTATAAGACTAGACTATAGACTAGACTATAGACTAGACTATAGACTAGAATATAGACTATACTATAGACTAGACT
>NW_023997633.1:0-19520 GCF_015586225.1 Lucilia sericata
AAATAAATAAATAAATAATATACAAATAAATAATAAATAAATAAATAAATAAATTAATAAATAAATTAATAACTAAATGATTAAATAAATAAATGAATATATCAAATAAATAAATATACAAATAATAAATAATAAAGAAATAAAGTAATAAATAAATATTAAATAAAATAACTGGAATATATAAATAAATAAATAAATATCCAAATATAACTAAATTAATAAATAAATAAATTTATTACATAATTAAAGAATATATAATAAATAATAATCAAATAATAATCAATAAATAATTTAAATAAATTATTTAAATAAATAAAGGAATATGATAATAATAAAAAATATTAACAAATAAATCAATTATTAAATAAATAAATGAATATATATATAAATAAATATATAAATAAATAAATAAACAAATAAGAATGTACAAATAACATAATGAAAAACAAACAAGCATGATATAAAACCTTAATACCCTCACGTTAATCAAGAAGAAAAAAAAGAATGATTTAAGTTTAATAATCTGAATTATAGTTAATTCATATTTAATATAAATTAAAACAAAGAAAGGAAAATTATTATTTTTTTGTTGTAAATTCTAATATTTTTTGTGTATAATTTAATTTCTTCATATAAAACGTTCATGATACAAATATGTTTTTTTTGCGATTAATATACAAAAAAATATTAGAATCTCTAATTTATATTCTAAATATAAAAATAACTGATTTATTTTGAAGTTCAATCTGTTAAATTCTTTGTCGTAATAACTTTTGTTATAATCCTAAGGAAATTTATATATTGTAAGTTAGCTTCGTTACGAATTCTGTTTATTAGAAAATAAATACAAATATTTGTATGTATTACGATATTTTGAAACAAACAGTATATTAATGATAATGGAAAGCTAATAATTAAAGAGGTAATGATGTGAATCATGGTTATTTGGTAAGTTATTGTTAGGGGTTCCAGGCAATTACAGGACGGATGAACTGGGACCAAGGATGGCTGAAACGTTGCCATGTTAAGGGAGGGAAGTCCGTCATAACACCATTTCCTTCAAAGACTATGGGAATCAATCCCACATATAGATTGTTATTAACATAGTTGTCATTTGTCCATCTGACTAATAGAAATTTCGATTGTAATTTTTATTTCATTATAACATATTTGACAATGGCACGATATTTTAAATGTGGCCAAACTATTGTGGAAAGATCCTACCCCCATCCGACGAGCTAGCGTCGTGCGACCACCAGCGTGCCGTTTCCACATTAAAAGCTAAGGTTTCTTACAAACTTTTCTTCGTTTCTCTTTTGTTGTGTACATTTATTCATAAAACTGCTTTGATTTTATTTGCCGGTATCAAGATATAGGCGCAATTTACATGAAGACTTTTCAGACGTCTGTTTTTTCCAATTCTCTTTTGAGAATCTTCCAAAAAATCATGAACATTTATATGGTGATTTTTTACATGCAACTATGCATGTCTTTTTTTGATGTTTAATTGATAATCCTTTTTAATTACTTATTCGTAATAAAAATAAAATTAAATTTTTAACATAAAAACCATTTAATTTGTTTAAAAAAATTTAATTACACGCTATGGTATTTTTTTAATGCAAATTTTAATGTTTTCATATAAAAAGGATATAATTATTTTTTTATATGAGCATAATATCAACAGAACGAATGAGTTTAAAGAGGAATGTCAAAAACAATCATGAAAAACCCAAATCATGTTTGTTTTCTTACCCCCCATTCTTCTCTTACCCGCTCACCACCAATCTGCGCAAACATGAAAAAAAAATCATCGTGTAAATTGGGTGATATTAATTATAAGGTAGTGTTATCAGAACAGCTGATCGTTTTTTGCTACTGTGTTCATTTTTCGCCGTGGTGTAGAATAAATGTCAAACATTGTTTACATTTTGTAAATGTCAAACTTTGTTTCCATTTTGTTAATGTCTAATTGATTGTTTAATTCCATTTGATATTAATTTTATATAAATGACAATAATTGGTGGCAGTTCATTTGTAGAATTTTTGCTGAAACATTTTGCTTTGTTTGTTTGCTTTCAAGACTTTCTGAAAACGTTATTTAAAGGCACAGTTTGCTGTTAAATTGGTTTATGTTTTAAACCCAATAATAATACTACACGAAATTAGTTTTATTTTTAAAAACATCAAATTAAATTACAAACAGATTCAAATTTATAAACATTTTTTGTTTAACAAAAATTCGCTTTGATTTATTTGTCAGCTGTTTTTGACATTTTTCCCTGACAGCCAATTCGCCTTCAAGTGCAGGCACAATGTCAAACTACATATAAAAAAATATAACCAATTCGCTCGGTATTCTGAATTCGCCGATGACACTACCTTATAAAATTAATATACCTTGGCCGGTATGTAAAAAGATTATTGAGGAGCTAAAATTTTGATTTTGTTTGAATTAATAGAAATTTTATTGTGAATTTAAGTTTATTTCGATTGATATATTGTTATTTAATTTCGATTAATGCTTATTGTCATAATATAACAGTTATGGTTGTATCATCGCTTATTATAAATAATGTTTCATCTTATTGGAAAATTTTTGGCCAGAGTTGCCAATTTACTACAATGACATAAAAAATGGGATAACAAAATTTGCATCAACTTGGTTGACTCAAACGGTAAGTTTTTTGATTGTTTTAAGGTACATTCATACCTAACAAATATTTGTCGAAAAAGACGCAACCGCTATTTTTGTAAATGTTTTTTTGATCCTACATTATTTTTGTAATTGCAAAAAATATCGAAACAAATAATAAAGGCGTTCTAAAGTGATAACTTCAAAGATATGATATGTTTGTGGAAATAAATATATATTTAAAGGAAATCAAAATGTCGATTTTTTAGGGGTCACGTCATTTTTGTGAAATATTTGATAGGTGTGAACCTGCCTTTAGTAAAAAAACTCACACCGCATGCATATACACATGTGAGTTTTTTTCACTAACTCAAACAAAAAAATTACCGTTTGAGTCAACCAAGTTGATGTGTCGCCATGTTGCTTTACTAAAACTATTGTCAAGTTTCAGAGAGAAAACATTTCTATTTTGTCCTTATGAATTTCATTAAAATTGAAACGGCATAGATCAAGGTTACAGGATTTTTTATTCTAATAGCCCATTTACACTATAACGAAATCCAAATCTAGTTGATTTTAACTAGATTTCCCATACAAAACAAAATCTACTTCGTAAATAGATTTTGTCAAAATCTACTTCGTAAGTAGATTTCGTCAAAATCTACTTCGTAAGTAGATTTCATCAAAATCTACTTAAAATCTATTAGTTTTCAGTGATGCAACTCTGTTTTTTCCTAAAGCCCCCTTTACACGAGCACACTTTACGTACGTAAAGTCTAATGAAAAAGTAAAATGAAATTCCATCCGTATGACAAAAAAGAGAATATGAGTCGTATGATTTATATTTTTTGCGTTTACACGATTGGTATAAAACAATAACAAAGTAAGATGAAAACAGCTTTTTTCCTATGTGTTTACATAAAAATACATCCCTGATCTAATGCGACTTGCTTGTTTTTTTAATCATTTCAAAAAATGAAGAGAGCCATATGACTGTCAAATTTTCCATCCGTATTTTCTCTCAATGTGTGATCGTTTCATTACATATTACGTTTAGACGATCCCATCTGTACTCTTCTACACAAAATTTTGACAGATCATATTACTTGTGTGCCCGTGTAAAACCAGCTTAAATAATACTAAAAAATATGACGCTGCACAAGAAAAAAGAGAAAAACAAAACAAACAACAAATTAAAATGTCGACAAAATTTTAATAAATTGGAAAACATGAATGAAAAGTTAATTTAAAATAGAAGGTAATGTGATATTTAAATATCTATTTTTTATTATAAATGAAATTGTAATAAATATCCCATTTTTTCTTCTATTTTTTCATATAAAACACATTTTGGAGAAATATTAGAAAAAATTAAATCTTCCTAAATGTCAAAAAATATTAGGTGTAAACGGTCTAGATTTGCAGAAAGATTTCAAATGAAATTACTAGATTTCGATGCAATGTAAACGGGTGTAAGTAGAATTATATAACTTGTCGCTCTTTTATTGTTTCAGAGTTGTGGTATTGGTACTTATAAAAGAGTAACCCTTAAAATTTTGTCATGCAAAAAAAAGCATTTTTAGCGAATCATATAGTCGACCATGCCCGACTGTACTCTTTTAAGGTGCAAGTACACAACACGCGTTATAGACTTCTGTCAAAAAAAGTTGAAATAGTGTATTTTTATACCCTCCACCACCATCAGTGGTGATAGAGGATATATATAAGTTTGTCATTCCGAGTGTAACACTGAGAAATATTCATCTGAGACCCAACAAAGTTTATATATTATTGATCCTTATAAAATTCTGAGTCGATTTAGCTATGTCCCTCTGTCCGTCCGTATGTCTGTGTAAAACACGCTCACGTTAAAACGAAGCTATCGATATTAATGAAATTCACCCAAAATATTCATTATTATCCAGTTCAGTTTAGTATTGAAAATCAACAAAATCGGTTTAGTAGTTTAGGAGTTATGATCAAAAATTTCATACAACCTCGAAAAAAAATGTATTTTTTCACCCTTTCTTGTGTATTTTTTACATAAATTCAGTATATTGTGTAACAGTGGGTTAGGTGTTACATTTCACAGCATACTATAAGGCAATATTAGGTTAGGTTAGGTTGATAGGAGGATGTATACTACATCAAATCCGAAGAAATACACCTAGGCCACTATCGGGCCTGTTGTGCGCTCCAATTCAAGAAAAAAAAAAAAAAAACTGTTCACTGAATGTATTATTTTTCCATGTTCAGAAACTATGTTTCCTGGACGTAATTCCTAAGAATCTTCCAATCGGTGTTGGTTAAGAATGTTATTTCCGGAATAACATCACTTCCAAGATACTTGGATCTAACTTCGACGAATGCCTGACAATGGCAAAGAAAGTGCTCCAGAGTTTCACTGTCCTCTTCTCATGCTCTACATTCGTCTGAATTCGCTCGTCCAATTTTGTATAGATGTGCTCGTAATCCTGTGTGTCCACTGAGAATACGTACCATCATACTAACCTCAGACTTGCTCATTTTAAGATGATTTCTCGTCTTGCTCTCATCAGGGTCACCCCATAGAATCTTTGTGGTTCTACCCACCGTTTCATTATTCCAAGAGGCCTATATTCTCTCATCCATATTTTTAATTCAGCTTTTGTTGCGTCGAATGGTTTTGCGTTTGTCAGGTTAACTACATCGAGCTCCCTTCCCTTTAAAGCTATTACATTCGCCCTTTCGTTGCCGACTACTCCCGAGTGGCCTGGTACCCATATGATGTGAACCTTACCTCTGGGAGAGTATTCAGTTAAAGCTTTCTTACAATCCAATACGGTCTTAGATTTAATTCTATCACCTGATATCGCACAAATTGCCTTCTGGCTGTCGGTAAATATATTAAGCCCTGTGGGCGCCATATTTATTCTAATCCAATTTACACATTCCGTTATTGCTCGTACTTCTGCCTGGAAACTTGTGTTATGATTAGGTAAACGGTCATAATATAGAACCCCAGGCCCACTTTGTCCCCTAATTTAGACCCATCCGTGTAGCAACGGATTCCTACTGGTATTTGCTCTAATGTTCCGCTTGACCAAGACATTCTATCTGGGATTAGCGTTTCAAAGTTTCCGACATATTCAGTGTCCAATGTGTCCAGTATACATTGATGACGTGTCCTATAACCGTTTTTGGCCAGTTCGCCTAAAGTAAAGAGCCGTTCGGCTGTAAGCGCCGCCTCATATCTTATATATGTTTCAATGGGTGGAATATCTAGCAACGTTTCCAGAGCCTTGGTTGAAGTAGTACACATGACACCACTTATACCCAAGCAGCATGTACGCTGAACTCCCTGTAGTAGTTTGATATTACACTTTTTGTCCAAAGCAGTCCACCAGATTATTGAAGCATAAGCTAGAATTGGTCTAATTACACTTTTATAAAGCCAATTTGTCATAGTAGGACTAAGACCCCATTTCATGCCTATGGTTCTCCTACATATCGCCCAGCACCGATGTGCCTTGTTGATCCTATCCTCTATGTGGTGTCTCCATTTTAATTTCCGGTCAAGTATTACACCTAAGTACTTAACTTTGTCTGTCACCGGTATCTTCTTGCCCAAGAAGCAAGGTTCAGTATATGTAGAAATTTTTGTCTTTCTTGTGAAAAGACAGATTTCCGTCTTCGCCGGGTTAACATTGAGGCCTCTCGGTTGAGCCCAGCTCAAGGCCGTATTCAGAGCCTCCTCAGCTCTTCTACACAAGTAATTTGGATCCTTTCCCTTTAAAAGTATTACGACATCGTCTGCATAGCAGACAGGTCTAAGTCCTTTCTCGGTTAGGGTCCTTAGGAGGCTATTAATCGTGGTGACCCAGAGTAAAGGTGACAAAATGCCACCCTGTGGTATACCGCGAAATACCTTTTTCCTGATAGTTATATCGTACATCTCGCAGCTTATCCATCTGTTCCTTAGCATGTAATTGATCCAGTTACGGAGCACCCGGTCAACATAAACCTGGTCTAGGGATTGGATAAGGGTATCAGTGTGCACGTTATTGAAAGCGCCTTCGATGTCAATGCATACTGCCAGTGTATACAGTTTGCTATCGAAAGATTCACCTATGTAGTGGACAACTTCATTTAAAGCGGTTTCCACCGATCGTCCCTTTACATAAGCATGCTGCTTATATTTAAGGTCTTTGTATGGTATGCTGCTTTTAACTGCATTATTAAAATGTATTGAATTGTAAGAAAATTGTAATATTAACAAAATGTTAATATTAACGAGATTTTAAATAAAGGTGGAGAGTATTTAAGATTCGGCAAAGATGAACATAGCATTATAAGTTGTCATTTAACAAGTTACACACTGTAGTTTGTAACGCGTCTGCCGCGAAATGTTCAGCAACTTTTGACGCGTCGGCAGCTGATCAGGGTTGTATTTTATTTTGTGTAGAATAAAAATAAATTAAAATAAAATATATATTGCCAACAATGAAAGAAAAATATATCAAAAAAAAAAAAAAAAAAAAAAAATACAAAAACTTAAAATTTTGATCTTTAAAACAGTAGTACGCCTCAAAAACATTGAAAATAAAAACGAAATGCCGCGTGGTGTGTAACTTGCAGCTTATAAAGCGCGAAAAGTTTGAAAAGCGTGAAACGCGTTGCCGCCTCAACGCGTTTTGTGTACTTTCAGCTTTACTAAATCCAGCTTTAATAAAATTGTTCCCAATCAAAAAACCCGCTTTAAATGCTTCAGGCATCTCTGTTTACGTACTAAAAAAACAACAAAACTGCAAATACGGGAACAGACATAATATCCCAGCAAAAAAAGAACTTTAAAAGAAGCGAAAAAGAAGTAGAATTTACTCCATGGAAGTACTGAAAAAGACCTGAAGAAGTGATGATTTTAACACAGGCTTGTCATAGGAGGGATGTCCTTTTTATTCGATTCCAAAATCACTACTTCTGAAGTCATTCTCAAGAAGTACTTTTTATGTTCTTTTTTTGGAAGTTATTTGAAAGTGAAATTGTGGTATTATAGAATACAGCTAATTTGACTTAAATAATATTAACAAAAATAAAGGAATTACACACATTTAACATAAAACCCCAAAATGACATTTTTTAACTAAAAAAAATTTCGGTACAAAAAAATATATCTTTAGTTTTGAAAAAATAGAATTATTTTCGCTTCGTTGGAAGTCATTAAACATCACTTCGACAGATGCTAAAAAAATTCACTTAGTGCTACTTTTGAAGTGGTGATAAATGTAATTCTTTTGGAAGTACTTCGATTTTTTTTGCTGGGATGTTTTCTCATTTTAATTTATATTTATTTCATTTAATATCCTCCATTAATAATAACACATGGCGAAAAATGCGCATTATAACAACCCTGTTTTTGCAATTTTGCAAGATTTTAGCAAAATATTATGAACATATGGCAACGCTACAACATAAAAATAAGAGAATCCATGAGAGGATCGCCAGAGAGCGCAATAAAAATTGAATAGAATCAGTGTGACCATTTTGGCATTTTTGCAGCTAGATTTAGCATTTTTTTATTTTGATTTAGCTGTAAAATTTTAATTTAGCATTTGGCATTTTATTTAGCATTTTTATAAAATATTTTTAGCATTTTTAGCTTTTTTGCAATTTTAGTATATAAACAAAAAAAAGACAAATTTTTGCAAAAAAGATTTATATTGGAAATAGGTTTTAACCGGAAAAAATCAGAATTAAATGTCTACCCAAACACAAGCAACAAGAAATATGAGAAATGTAATAATTTACACTGTAATTCAAAATAATGCAAAAAGATTCATAAAGATAAATAACTTAAAATTACGCCAATACAAGTGAATACTTCAAAATGTTGTATTCTCAAATATTTTTCTGGAACCCAATGCTTTTTTAAATTCGAGGTGATAGAAATAATTCAAGAGATTTCATATATTTTTACAAATACGTTCAGTACGCTATTTTACAAACTAATACTTTTTGTTTGCTCATGGAATAAAACATATAATTTTGGAAAAGGCTATATATGACGGTTAATTTACAAATTTTATTTTTTCCTATACGAAATAAAGAGGTTTTAATTTTTATCATCCTTCAGGAGTTCTTGTTAATTATTGAAAAAAATTAATAATATATAATTAAGACTTTCTCATCCTACCTTCTGTTCTTTTTATTTCTACCAAATTTTTAGTAATTTTTTTGTCACGTTTTTTTTTATTAAAAAAATACATAAATTTTGAAAATATTATGGACAATTTATTCCAGAATTACAAACTTACGGATTTGAATATATCTCTCAATTCATTTCATACATTCTCATATATATTTTTCCGAAAAAATCTTGGAATTATGAGTTATAAACCTGACATGTTCACCGAGATTTAAAATTATTTCAACGGAATTTTCAATATTTTTGTGACAAGAAAACCATTTTTTAAGTTTTTTTATATAAAATTGTTTATATAAAAAAAGTAAAACTAGAAATATTATACTTTTCCTTCCGAAAACACATATAGGTTTTATACCATGAGCAACTAGTGTAATTAATAGAATTTTTATGTAATTTTTGCATTCAGAAATATTTTAAAGTTAGAGACATTACATTTATCATGTAAGTCTGACCGTCTGGTAGAGGTTGAAATTTTCAAAACAATAAGCACGTATGCTTTTTGATCCAATGACAAAACCTTTTAAAAATGGTTAAAGTCCGTCCTTTATTTTACCTAGCCCCCATACATATACAAATGTATAAAGCCTTTCTCAGAAAATTAGTTTAAATATATCTGAACCAAGGTTCAATTCAACATAAATACTTTATTACGAAAAATAAATCAAATTTTATACTCATATGGTCAACCACGGCAGAATATACTTTCTTACTTGTTATAAATTACAATGAATTTCACTTACAAATTAATATGAATTGTTCATAAAAACACTTAAAAAATTTTAGCATTTTTTTTGTCATTTTAAAATCAATTTAGCATTTTTTCTAGCATTATTTTGGATGGGATCTAGCCGCAACATTTTTTGAGACCTGTGCCTCGTTTCTGTAACTCTCGCATCGAGAAATTTCTCGCATGAAACAGTGAAATTGAAGAAAAAACAATGTGAATTGGAACAAAATATCATTTCTCACATGCAAGTGTTTCTGTAATTTCTTTTTGTGAGAACTATCTGTCATTTAAGTTTTTTGACGTAAGTTATTGGAAATTTGTGAGTAAAAGTGTTTCTGTAAGAAAATTTTGTGAGAAGTTTCTCACATGAACTGTCAAAAAAACTCACATTTTAAAACGGTGCGGAAAGTAAAATTTTAAGGAAAAAAAGTTTAATTTAAACATAAATTCCATAAAATAATGAAAAAGTAATGATATTTTTATAATTAATTAACATTAAAATTAATATTGTCCACTAATTTTTAGAAAATTGGAGGAATTTTCGATATACAGAAGCAAAAGCAGAAAAAGTATGTGGGAATAAACTTAGAATTGGCTAGGGGAGAATTTATTGGGACAATTTTTTGAACACATTTTATTTAATTCCTATATTTTTTGTTAATTTAATCATTGTTTATAAATTTGTCTGGCAATTTTTGTTTTCTTCATTTTATTTTTATGTTTTTGACAGCTGTTTTATTGGAAATATCCAATAAAAACGTAATTCGTGTTGCCTCTTCTCACTTTAAGTTACAGAAACACTTTTTACTCCCAAATCGAGAAACGATGGAATTTTTTGTTTCACACTTCTCGATGTGAGAACTTCTCACTAAAAGTTACAGAAACGGGGTACTGGTCACACTGAATAGAATCTATCTCAACCACAATGTCGCCAACCACAAGACGATATTTTGCTCTCCATACAACATGTATGAAAACTCGTTGTCGAAAGCGGTTGTGGTTCCAATTGTAATCAAGCTGTAAAATGTTAAATTTATAAAGTTTATTACAAATACAAATTAAACAGATCTTACAGCTTGATTACAATTGGAACCACAACCGCTGTCGACAATGAGTTTTCATACATTTTGTATGGAGAGCAAAATATCGTCTTGTGGTTGGCGACATTGTGGTTGAGATAAATTCTATTCTATTTTTATTGCGCTCTCTGGCGATCCTCTCATTGTTCTCTTATTTTTATGTTGTAGCGTTGCCATATGTTCATAATATTTTGCTAAAAATCTTGAAAAATTGCAAAAACAGGGTTGTTATAATGCGCATTTTTCGCCATGTGTTATTTTTAACAGGGTTTAATATTTAGTTTTTAGTTTTATTTTTTTAAATGTCGACTGAACTGAAGAAAGTTCAAGTATTTATTTTTCCCTCACAAGCTAACTGAAGTCAGTCAACTGTGTCAACGCACTGCTGCAATAACTTGCAAGTGGTTTTGTTTTTCTTCAGCAGCCAAACACACAAGCAGCGGCCATGTTAAGTTTTTCAACTCAGCCGAACTGAACACAACGACTGAACAGTAAAACAGATTTGTGTGTGCTGCTTACGTATTGCTTAGTTCTTGGTTTCGTTTTCTTACTAAGGGACGTAAAAAAAACTGATAGTTTGACTGGTTAGTACAAATCAAGCCAACTGAACAATAAAACTTGATGGGTTGTTTGTTCAGTAAGACTTTGTTATTGTATGCAATTTGTTTTAGTATATTGTATGTTTTTGTGTTTAATGTTGACAAAAGTAAATAAAGTAATTGATAATTATTGCTAATAGAAATTGTTAATTAATTTAAAATTTATAAAATTATAAATTACTATACTTATAAATTTAGATATTTTCTTTAAATAAAAATTAAAATATATATTGCCAACAATGAAAGAAAAATATATCAAAAAAAAAAAAAAAAAAAAATACAAAAACTTAAAATTTTGATCTTTAAAACAGTAGTACGCCTCAAAAACATTGAAAATAAAAACGAAATGCCGCGTGGTGTGTAACTTGCAGCTTATAAAGCGCGAAAAGTTTGAAATGCGTGAAACGCGTTGCCGCCTCAACGCGTTTTGTGTACTTTCAGCTTTACTAAATCCAGCTTTAATAAAATTGTTCCCAATCAAAAAACCCGCTTTAAATGCTTCAGGCATCTCTGTTTACGTACTAAAAAAACAACAAAACTGCAAATACGGGAACAGACATAATATCCCAGCAAAAAAAGAACTTTAAAAGAAGCGAAAAAGAAGTAGAATTTACTCCATGGAAGTACTGAAAAAGACCTGAAGAAGTGATGATTTTAACACAGGCTTGTCATAGGAGGGATGTCCTTTTTATTCGATTCCAAAATCACTACTTCTGAAGTCATTCTCAAGAAGTACTTTTTATGTTCTTTTTTTGGAAGTTATTTGAAAGTGAAATTGTGGTATTATAGAATACAGCTAATTTGACTTAAATAATATTAACAAAAATAAAGGAATTACACACATTTAACATAAAACCCCAAAATGACATTTTTTAACTAAAAAAAATTTCGGTACAAAAAAATATATCTTTAGTTTTGAAAAAATAGAATTATTTTCGCTTCGTTGGAAGTCATTAAACATCACTTCGACAGATGCTAAAAAAATTCACTTAGTGCTACTTTTGAAGTGGTGATAAATGTAATTCTTTTGGAAGTACTTCGATTTTTTTTGCTGGGATGTTTTCTCATTTTAATTTATATTTATTTCATTTAATATCCTCCATTAATAATAACACATGGCGAAAAATGCGCATTATAACAACCCTGTTTTTGCAATTTTGCAAGATTTTAGCAAAATATTATGAACATATGGCAACGCTACAACATAAAAATAAGAGAATCCATGAGAGGATCGCCAGAGAGCGCAATAAAAATTGAATAGAATCAGTGTGACCATTTTGGCATTTTTGCAGCTAGATTTAGCATTTTTTATTTTGATTTAGCTGTAAAATTTTAATTTAGCATTTGGCATTTTATTTAGCATTTTTATAAAATATTATTAGCATTTTTAGCTTTTTTTGCAATTTTAGTATATAAACAAAAAAAAAGACAAATTTTTGCAAAAAAGATTTATATTGGAAATAGGTTTTAACCGGAAAAAATCAGAATTAAATGTCTACCCAAACACAAGCAACAAGAAATATGAGAAATGTAATAATTTACACTGTAATTCAAAATAATGCAAAAAGATTCATAAAGATAAATAACTTAAAATTACGCCAATACAAGTGAATACTTCAAAATGTTGTATTCTCAAATATTTTTCTGAAACCCAATGCTTTTTTAAATTCGAGGTGATAGAAATAATTCAAGAGATTTCATATATTTTTACAAATACGTTCAGTACGCTATTTTACAAACTAATACTTTTTGTTTGCTCATGGAATAAAACATATAATTTTGGAAAAGGCTATATATGACGGTTAATTTACAAATTTTATTTTTTCCTATACGAAATAAAGAGGTTTTAATTTTTATCATCCTTCAGGAGTTCTTGTTAATTTATTGAAAAAAATTAATAATATATAATTAAGACTTTCTCATCCTACCTTCTGTTCTTTTTATTTCTACCAAATTTTTAGTAATTTTTTTGTCACGTTTTTTTTTTATTAAAAAAATACATAAATTTTGAAAATATTATGGACAATTTATTCCAGAATTACAAACTTACGGATTTGAATATATCTCTCAATTCATTTCATACATTCTCATATATATTTTTCCGAAAAAATCTTGGAATTATGAGTTATAAACCTGACATGTTCACCGAGATTTAAAATTATTTCAACGGAATTTTCAATATTTTTGTGACAAGAAAACCATTTTTTAAGTTTTTTTATATAAAATTGTTTATATAAAAAAAGTAAAACTAGAAATATTATACTTTTCCTTCCGAAAACACATATAGGTTTTATACCATGAGCAACTAGTGTAATTAATAGAGTTTTTATGTAATTTTTGCATTCAGAAATATTTTAAAGTTAGAGACATTACATTAGCATTTCTGTTTATCTTAATACCATTCTGTTTATCATGTAAGTCTGACCGTCTGGTAGAGGTTGAAATTTTCAAAACAATAAGCACGTATGCTTTTTGATCCAATGACAAAACCTTTTAAAAATGGTTAAAGTCCGTCCTTTATTTTACCTAGCCCCCATACATATACAAATGTATAAAGCCTTTCTCAGAAAATTAGTTTAAATATATCTGAACCAAGGTTCAATTCAACATAAATACTTTATTACGAAAAATAAATCAAATTTTATACTCATATGGTCAACCACGGCAGAATATACTTTCTTACTTGTTATAAATTACAATGAATTTCACTTACAAATTAATATGAATTGTTCATAAAAACACTTAAAAAATTTTAGCATTTTTTTTGTCATTTTAAAATCAATTTAGCATTTTTTCTAGCATTATTTTGGATGGGATCTAGCCGCAACATTTTTTGAGACCTGTGCCTCGTTTCTGTAACTCTCGCATCGAGAAATTTCTCGCATGAAACAGTGAAATTGAAGAAAAAACAATGTGAATTGGAACAAAATATCATTTCTCACATGCAAGTGTTTCTGTAATTTCTTTTTGTGAGAACTATCTGTCATTTAAGTTTTTGACGTAAGTTCTTGGAAATTTGTGAGTAAAAGTGTTTCTGTAAGAAAATTTTGTGAGAAGTTTCTCACATGAACTGTCAAAAAAACTCACATTTTAAAACGGTGCGGAAAGTAAAATTTTAAGGAAAAAAAGTTTAATTTAAACATAAATTCCATAAAATAATGAAAAAGTAATGATATTTTTATAATTAATTAACATTAAAATTAATATTGTCCACTAATTTTTAGAAAATTGGAGGAATTTTCGATATACAGAAGCAAAAGCAGAAAAAGTATGTGGGAATAAACTTAGAATTGGCTAGGGGAGAATTTATTGGGACAATTTTTTGAACACATTTTATTTAATTCCTATATTTTTTGTTAATTTAATCATTGTTTATAAATTTGTCTGGCAATTTTTGTTTTCTTCATTTTATTTTTATGTTTTTGACAGCTGTTTTATTGGAAATATCCAATAAAACGTAATTCGTGTTGCCTCTTCTCACTTTAAGTTACAGAAACACTTTTTACTCCCAAATCGAGAAACGATGGAATTTTTTGTTTCACACTTCTCGATGTGAGAACTTCTCACTAAAAGTTACAGAAACGGGGTACTGGTCACACTGAATAGAATCTATCTCAACCACAATGTCGCCAACCACAAGTCGATATTTTGCTCTCCATACAACATGTATGAAAACTCGTTGTCGAAAGCGGTTGTGGTTCCAATTGTAATCAAGCTGTAAAATGTTAAATTTATAAAGTTTATTACAAATACAAATTAAACAGATCTTACAGCTTGATTACAATTGGAACCACAACCGCTGTCGACAATGAGTTTTCATACATTTTGTATGGAGAGCAAAATATCGTCTTGTGGTTGGCGACATTGTGGTTGAGATAGATTCTATTCTATTTTTATTGCGCTCTCTGGCGATCCTCTCATTGTTCTCTTATTTTTATGTTGTAGCGTTGCCATATGTTCATAATATTTTGCTAAAAATCTTGAAAAATTGCAAAAACAGGGTTGTTATAATGCGCATTTTTCGCCATGTGTTATTTTTAACAGGGTTTAATATTTAGTTTTTAGTTTTATTTTTTTAAATGTCGACTGAACTGAAGAAAGTTCAAGTATTTATTTTTCCCTCACAAGCTAACTGAAGTCAGTCAACTGTGTCAACGCACTGCTGCAATAACTTGCAAGTGGTTTTGTTTTTCTTCAGCAGCCAAACACACAAGCAGCGGCCATGTTAAGTTTTTCAACTCAGCCGAACTGAACACAACGACTGAACAGTAAAAACAGATTTGTGTGTGCTGCTTACGTATTGCTTAGTTCTTGGTTTCGTTTTCTTACTAAGGGACGTAAAAAAAACTGATAGTTTGACTGGTTAGTACAAATCAAGCCAACTGAACAATAAAACTTGATGGGTTGTTTGTTCAGTAAGACTTTGTTATTGTATGCAATTTGTTTTAGTATATTGTATGTTTTTGTGTTTAATGTTGACAAAAGTAAATAAAGTAATTGATAATTATTGCTAATAGAAATTGTTAATTAATTTAAAATTTATAAAATTATAAATTACTATACTTATAAATTTAGATATTTTCTTTAAATAAAAATTGATTTAAATTTAAGCATTTTGATGATTTTTTAGTGAGATTTTGTTATTGCATGTATGTATGTATATTAGGGTGGGTCGAAAATAGGCTTTTCGCTCGGATCAACATCTAATAGTGAAATTGTGTTGTATTTTAACGTCAAATGGAAGACTGTAAAATATTATTTTGAGGGTAAGAGCCCGCGCATCGCCGCCAAAGTTTGTAAATGCGTTTATATGGGAAAAATGGCACTTTTTGGAGTTTTTTCACAAAATGAGGCTTTAAGTATTAATTATTGCACCATTTTATAGCAAAATCGTAATGTCTACAAAATTGTCTTTCCAAAAAGATGGAAAAACTCAAAATTCGTTAAACAAATTTTGAGTTATTAAAATTTCCCCCGAGAATTTTGTGATTCTGAAGACATATAAAAGTAAATATAAGAAAATTTTTGTTAGTTTTGAAAATTTTACAAAAAAATATTATGTTTATCTTTATAAGGTTCATAAAATTTTTGTTCAAATTGGATAACACTTACTCGGTTTAGTCTGTGGTCAAAAAAGGGCCATTATTTTAACAGCATCTCCAAACTCCATTTTCAAACTTTAAAAAATTTTGTTAAATGGATTATTAAAAATTAAAGTTTTCTATGCTGGATATTATAAAGAATATATAAGAATTAAACACAGAAAGAATGAGCTTAATACCTCTCATTGTTTTACCGTACCTGCGATGTGAATTTGAAGGATTTCGGGAAAAAGGCAATTTTTGCCAATAATTAAGTAAAAATATATTATTACCAATTGTTGCTTAATTTTGATCAATTAAATTGCGATTATTATTTCCGAGTCCATGAAAAATTATTTCTGATAAAATTTCCGAAATTAAAAATCATTAACCCTCTAAAAACCGTGGTCAAAATCAAGTTTTTGTATATTTAATATAAATAGCAAAATATTGGGTATTTAATTATGAATTGATTTTGACAAACTACACGAAAATATATCCAGAAATCTAGGAATCAAACTTCTTCAAAAATTAACCCTCTGTCATACTTGGGGTCAATTCAAGACTGATTTTTAAACACTACAAAAAACACTTTTAAAAAGAAATTTTCTAAAATTAACTTTCTTAAAGATTTAATGGATTGAATTTGAATGTAGTAAAAATAACTTCTAAGAAGTTTCATCAATATCCATCAACAAATTAACAACATCATGCTCTTATTTCTTCAAGAACATAAAATTCAAAAATTTGATTTTGACACCGGTGTTTAGAGGGTTAATGATTTTTAGTTTCGAAAATTTGATTAGAACTAACTTTCCATGGACTCGGAAATAATAATCGCAATTTACTTGATCAAAATTAAGCAACAATTGGTAATAATATAATTTTTACTTAATTATTGGCAAAAATTGCCTTTTTCCCGAAATCCTTCAAATTCACATCGCAGGTACGGTAAAACTATGAGAGGTATTAAGCTCATTCTTTCTGTGTTTAATTCTTATATATATCCTTTATAATATCCAGCATAAAAAACTTTAATTTTTAATAATCCATTTAACAAAATTTTTTAAAGTTTGAAAATGGAGTTTTTGAGATGCTGTTAAAATAATCAGCGTTTAAATATGCAGCACTAGCACCACTTCTCTTGTATATGACTATAAAATAAATATGAAAATTTATCATTTTTGTATCACTTTGCTACTAAAAATTGCAGTCATATATATTCGTATTAATATAAAAATTGCAACTCGTGTTTGCAATTTCTAGTAGCAGGCAGACATAATTGCAGGCCAACACAAATATATTTTTGTGCTTTAGCAGCGCACACTCAAATTTGTTAAACTAATATGGCGAGTATTGATGTTATTTTTGTATGCGTTTAGTTTTTCCTAGCAGCAATGTAACTTTATTTTGGTTTTGCTACTGCCAGTTGTAGTTTTATTTATTATTTTTTGGCAATATTGATGCTGCAATTTGTAAATAAAACATATGTAGGTATGTATGTAAGTACACTGACAGTTTTATGACATTTCATGAGCTTAAATTCAGTATTACACTTCACATTTGTACGCATGTATGTATGTATGTATGTATGTATGTATGTATGTATGTATGTATGTAGTATGTATGTATGTATGTATGTATGTATGTATGTATGTATGTATGTATGTATGTATGTATGTATGTATGTATGTATGTCTGTATGTATGTTATGTATGTATGTATGTATGTATGTATGTATGTATGTATGTATGTATGTATGTATGTATGTATGTATGTATGTCTGTATGTATGTATGTATGTATGTATGTATGTATGTATGTATGTATGTATGTATGTATGTATGTATGTATGCATATATGTATGTATGTACGATATGTCGATAATATGTATATTTATTATCATCCATATATCGATGATATTCGACCTATAATATCCTGTACTGATTGACATATTAATTATTAAAATATAGTTTAAATATTCTCATAGTTTCTGTATGATATAATACAGAAATACTACCTTGATATTTGTTTCTTTTTTTTTTTTCTAATGTATTACAAAATAATATTAACTACATTCTTCAAAAAAAAAAAAATATATAATAATCTTCCACATTTTAACAGTGTGATTTGAATAATTTGTAAGTAAGTTCATTATTCAACGAAAAATATTTTAATTATGTGTGTTTCGCCCTGTTTTATACAAGGTGATTATAAATTTATTAATTTCTACAACAAAAAATATTTAAAACTATAATTTTTTTATAAATTGTCCATGCCCAAAAAGTTTATTCATTAGAACAAAATAATAAAAACATCTAAAGAATGCTTTTAATTTGAGTTGTGTTTTATGGGGTAGCCATATTTTCAATGACATACATATTTATTTAATTCATATGGAGGTTCCAAGCCCCTAATAAAAGTCTGTCCATTTTTTCCCAATGTTCATAATGAAGTTAAAGTTTTTCGTCAAAATAAAAAGATTCTGACTCTAATAGTTTCCGAGAAAAACGATGTCTGTATTTAATTTATATGGGAGGTGCCACTATGTATATTTTACAAACTATTTTTTATGTTGCGAAAAATAATTATCCTTAATTAAAGATTGTGGTAACACTGGTATAACTATTTATTCATAAAATAAAATATAAAAAAAAACAATAAATAAATTTGCAGCTTGCAGTTGCAAAATAAAATTTAATTGCTGCTATGAAAAACTCAGCGCAAATAAAATATCATCAATACTAGCCATATTAGCTTAACAGATTTGAGTGTGCGCTGCTATAGCACAAAAATATATTTTTTTCTTGTACAACAAACAAAAGATTAATGCTGTTCGTTTCGTGCTACTAGAGATTGCAGTGTAACGTCGCAATTTTTCTAGTTAAACATAAAAACAGAACGGCAATATTTAGTAGCAATGTATTTAAATCTGAAAAAGTTTAAATATTTTTAGTATGACGAGTGATAAAATGTGTATTTTGTGGCAAATGCTGACTAATATATTAGTAAAAGTAAACACTGAAAATAATGGCCCTTTTTTGACCACAGACTAAACCGAGTAAGCGTTATCCAATTTGAATAAAAATTCATACTAGCACTTTTATGAACCTTATAAAGATAAACATAATATTTTTTTGTAAAATTTTTCAAAACTAACAAAAAATTTCTTATATTTACTTTTATAGTCTTCAGAATCCCAAAATTCTCGGGGGA